>NW_024582644.1:41103-70871 GCF_018398535.1 Haplochromis burtoni | reverse complement strand
TTAAGACCAAGTTATTGTCGTGGCACCATGACTCTAGTTGTTGCACATACACAAAAGGATTGTGTATGTATTATGTTCCAGGGGTGGCAGAGGGCAGACACTGATGTTCTGGGTGGTGTTAGTTACCCTCTGTGCAGGACCAGCACCAGCTACTGGTGCAGGTTGTTGTCCCTCAGTACACGGAGGAAGTGCAACCAGGGTGGTGATGATGTGGGTCCAGGTGAGATCAGCCCAGAAACCTGAAAGTGGATCCATCTGAGTAGCAGTCAAGTCCATTTAACCTTGTAAAGTTTTAAGGAGTCAAATATTCCTGAACCTTTCCCCCATAAAGCTAACATTTTCTTCGCCCGTACTCTTAATGATGAGTTTCGCCACCTTGAAGTATATGAATAATGACAGTGTCACTAAGTTCTGGCAGTGATCAGATTGTTTCTAGCTGTCTGTTAATGAGCAGGTTTCAGTTCAGCAGCGGACGTTTAATCGAGGAGCAGTTCGTCTTCCATTTATGGTTTGTTGCAGCACGACATCAGCTTCATGAAGCCGCTGCAATAATCTGGTTCGGGAACACTTTATGGCTCCAATTGTGGATGACTTTGCTGTTATTTATTAACTTTGATAACACAACCACTGCGTGACGTTGGTAGTTGATGCAGAATTTGCTCACACAGTTATGATACACTGAGTGTATCAGTGAGTCATCGCACAGTTTGGTCCAGTTCATTCAGGTCGCTGCTTTCAGCTTTTAGTCTTATTTCATTTTGAGGTTTTGTTTCAGTCCACTTTAGATTAGTTGGTCTCTACAAACAACAGAAACTAAACAAATGTATTTCCTGTGTGTTTAATTTGATTTCAGTTCATTCTATGAGTGCACAGCTGGTCTTTGACTTTTAACGAGAACAACCTTGGTTCAGGTTTTTACACGGAGCAGTTCTCTGACCTTGTGTCACGATCAGTATTAAGTCTCCCCTGTGTTTCATGTCTGCGCGTCATTTGTTGTCTCATTATGTTTCCTGTTTTATTTTGAAGAGGTCACGTGTTCCTGTGTTCATTGTGTTTAGTTTTACTCTTCTACTGTGACGTCATTATGTTCATTTGTGTCAGCTGTTTTCCCCATGTGTTTCCACTTCCCCTTCACCTCCTGTGTGCTGTTGGTCTGTGTGTGTTCATTCATGCCTGGTCCGAGCGTCTGCTGTCCCACCTTGTGTCCATGCCAGGTCTCTGTGTTCATGTTTTGTTATGTTTGGCTCGCCCAGTTTAGGTTCGGATTGAGTTTTTCTTTGCTAAGATCAGCCTCAATAAACGGCTCGTTTTCAGTTAATATTACATCTTGTTATTTTGCGTGTGTTGGGTCCAGCTTCTTCACCCCCCACAGTCTGCCTCTGCCAGACTGTGGCACCTTGTTCCTGACTTTGTGCACATTCTGCGCCGTCTATTCCACAATAATAAACAGGAAGGAGAACCTTCCCTTTTCTAACACCAGAAACTGATGCTAGCCTGGAACTTGCATGACTTTCTCTCTGCATGTAAAGAAGAAAGATCAGGACTGGATGTGGTTGTCCTGGTTTTTCCTGTTTTTCCTGAATTCCAGTTCCTCTTGCTGTTTATGGTGTAAACAGGGATTGATGCTGGTCCTGGCTCAGGGTTGGATTACATTTCTCTTTCTCTGACACCAGCAGCGGATTCTTCAGAAGCTTAAATGCAGATAAGATGCCTGAAAGTGAAAACTGTGCACAGAACGTGTGTTTTGAACACAGCTCAGTTTGAAGCTCGACTGTTAAACTGCTGATGATCTGACGTGTGACACGTGTCGTCTGTTTGCAGCTCTCCGGTGGATGTGAGCTGACTGTCGTTCTCCAGGACTTTGCAGCAGGATGCGGCACAGAGATGTCTGTCAGCACAGGTGTGTTTTATTCATACATAGATTTAATCCCCCACACTCAGAGCTCACGTGTCTTAAAGGACAAACTTTATATACAACACACACAGGTCCACATAACACATTTCTTAATGAGCTCTTCCTGGGACGCGAGTCTGTTATTCAGATTCACTGTGGTGAAAGCTCTGGGCAGTTATTTTAATATGTAAAGGAAACAGCTGTGTGGTTTTATTTTAGTCCGACCATCAGTGAAAAAATAAACTTCATCCTTTATTCAGTGACACTTAAAATCAGAGATAAAGGCCTTAAATGCCAACCACTGCTTCAGTCTTCAGATGTGGAGGCTTCATCCATCTTTTAGGTTGAGCTAAATCCAAGTTTCTGTTTTTGTTTTCTTTAACATTTAGTATTCAAATCTTCGACCTGTCTTCCATACCTTGTAGTATAGTTTTTATCTTCTCCACCTTCCAGGTCAGACAGTGGAGCTGTTGGAGCGGCCCAGTGAGCGGCCCGGATGGTGTCTAGTCCGAACCACTGACCGCAGCCCACCGCAGGAGGGACTGGTTCCCACGTCTGTCCTCTGTGTTTCCCACTCACGTTCTAGTGTGGAGATGGACTGTTTCTTCAGTTCAGGGAAAGGTAGGAAGACGAGTCACATATCTTCGTATTCAATGCTTTTTGAGGAGGAACCAAGACGAAGGATAAAAATCTGTCATTAAATATGCACTATCGGGTGATCAGCTTCTAAGCAGCCTTAAATCTCCTACTTATCCTCAATTCTTAATCTCTTGCATGTCTTTATGCACAGTTTTTGTTTTGGTAACTTTATATGTGAGTCCTGGCAACACTGTGGCAAAAGGAAAGAAAATAAAGTAAATTTAAAACAATGACATGTTATCTTCTTCACTGGTCTTTATATTTAACCAGGCTGACAGAGGCACAGCTGGTCTGTGCTGACCTCTGCTGGTGAGATGAGGACATTAGTCATACTGCGCAGAACTGTGCTTTTGTTTTTGTTGGGCGAGGTGTGGCTCTCACAGAAGGCTGTCACACAGCCCGAGCACATGGAGGGAACATGGAAAGTGTGCCTGTTAGTTTTGGAAAGTCACTCTGGTGTTTCTGACACCCCGTTTGGGGAAGTGTGCTCACTGACTGATTGTTTTTTGTGAGTGTAATTCAAACACGTTCCAAAATGCTGCTCTTCATTTCTCTGTTACTGCCATGTCTGAATTTGAAGTGTGTGCGTTTATGATCCAGGATGATCCTGCATGTGTAACGGCTCTAAAAGCGAAGCAAACATCTGTTCTGTCCTGCTGTAACCCACAGTGGCAGCCTGCCTGTTGTCTCTGCTGTGAACTTGAGCAGTAATGTCTGACAGAGATGAGATGACTGATAATGTGAATGATGAAATGATCCCATTAACTTTGCCAAGAACAAAGACGGTGAAATTCTGTGAGCCGTGGGACGCAACATCAAAATTTGAAGAAGCTCTCCTGTGCATCCTGTCGGTGCAGCTTTCCATCCTTCCACCTGCAGTCTGATGTGTGTCCTACAGGGGGAGCAGTGGAGCTGCTGGAATGCCTTCTTCCTGCATCTGTCCCAGGTTATCTCTGTGTGTGCTGAGGAGAAATGGGAGTAATGCACTGAGTCACAGCAGTTTGGTTTCCTTCTATATCCGTCCTTCCTGACGGTCTGTTTCCAGCTTCGCGGACACCACGGAGGAGCTTAGCTCTGCACTCACACAGACACAGAATCAGCTGATTTGCCTGCTGCAGCCACAGTGTTTCCTGCTTTCGAGAAAATGACAAGGGCGCTTTGTATTTGTGCGGAGCGATGCAAATTGGCCAACTGCAGCCGCTACACATGGAAATATAGCACATTTAGGAGGCGCTCCCATCCAGGACGGTGGGGCTGACTTTTCCAGAGTAGGTCCAGACAAATATATCATCAGCCTCCAATGCAGACTCCTCCTGTATCATGTGACTTAAACTGAACCTGTCTGCTTACACAGTAGGAGAATTAAAAGCAGCCACAAGCTGATGGATTTGTCATTAACAATCATCAGTTTGTTAATAAATCAGTCAAAACTGCTCATTAACCCGTTTAAGTCCCGCCGAGCTGTTTCAAGCTTCCCTCTGTGTGTCTCGAGTCTTGTGACTGCTCTGTAAAGTAGGTCTCCTTGTCCTCTGAAAGACTGTGAAGAAAGTGTGGGTTTAATGTTAACTGAACTGAAAGTCAGACCTGCTGGACATCAGAGGACCTGAGAGCTGCGACGCATCACATTAGAGACTGTTTTGGGGCACTCCTCCATTCCTGGAAAATTCCTTGAACTGATCTTAAACACTGAGTTCTCCTGAGAACTAATTTTGCCCTTAAGAACACTGAATGTCTAAGGTACCTAAGATTTTACAGCATTCATGAACGTGTCGTCCTGTCACACACAGAGCGTGGGGACATTACAGTTTATATCTCTGTCACGTTGTCTTGATTATCTCCATTTTCTGAAAGCTTTTTGAAAATAATTAACTGGCACTTTACTGCAGCATCGTTCCATTCTCTTTGCTTTTTGCTGCGTAGCGACAGTAGATATACAAGATGAACAAAATGGGACACTGCAGGGAAAAGGTGCTGGTGAAAGCACGTTATCTAGGCTAAGTGCGCGTGCTTACCTGCTGCAGTGCACACACAGCAGGAAGCTGTTTACAGTCCTCTGCTCATTCAGATGCAGAGGACCCACTAAGGAAGATCAGAAAATAAATGCAAGTTAATTTTAATAATAAAGTTGCTTGGCTCTAGCTGTGCCAGCAGCCTCTGCAGTTCTGATGAGTGCTGTCAGTGGACACACTCCCACACTGTAGGCACTGGGACGTCAGGAGTCAGTGGAACTTTTGCTGTCACTTAGGTACAGGACATGTTGTTTGCTGCTGGTGAATGTTCACATACCAGGCAGCCGTCTCGTCTTTTTAAATGCAAAGAGACGTTTTTGCTACATTGTTGAATCAAACACACTCCCGTGTCTTTGTGGAGTCCCTGCCCTCCACAACGAGGAAGGTGCCCGCTCAAATAATTAACAGGGACTCGTATTCCTTTGAGCCGAAGCGTGTGGGGAGGGGAGGTAGAGGGAGAAACTGAACAACTTTGTCTGAGAGAGAGAGACAGAGAATGTGCTCCTCCCCCATCTCCTCCTCCCACATTACTAAAACTCTCTCTCTTTGCTGAATCTGGGCAGTGAGGACTCGAAACTCTTGAAATTCACACTCAGCCCAGGAACAAGCTGACGAACTGGTTAGCGACCGAGTCGGACGTACTGGAGGGAGGTGTGTCTGAGGTTGTGTGTGAGTGTAGGATGTGTGTGTGAGCAAGAATGAAGAGAGTCGGCCGTTGCTGTGGATGGGTCCTCTCCCGCTGCTGCTGCTGCTACAACGGCACAGGTGCGACACAGACACACAACACTGGACTTCTGTGAGGCTCACTGAACACTCACTGAACACTGGCTCGTGTTTTCTATGTGTGTGTGCGTGTGTGTGTGAGAGACAGATTAGTTGATTTTGACAGATTTGAGTGACTGAATAAGTCCTGTGGACAGATGATGGAAATTAGTCTTTTTGGAAACTGATTTGAATTGAAAATGAAGAGTGCAAAAGGAAGCCGTGTGTCAGCCAGGCAGAGTGTGAAAGACCACTTTCTTTCTTGTCTGTCTGGAAAGTCAAGTGTTCGATTGAGCAATCAGTGTGTCGCTGCACTGTGTGTGTGTGTGTGTGTGTGTGTGTGTGTGTGCATGAGGACACACTGTGGACTTTGGCCTAACAAGCCTTTGAGTTTCATGTTAAAAACTGTGTAGAGTGCACCGATTGGCATGCAGCCGAACTGGTCACACTAGTTCCAGTTCATTATTTTAACAGGTTTATACATGCCACTCAAATAATACGGGCGCATTACATCCCAGAGACGCGCAGCTCTGCGGTCCACGGTCCAGGCCGTCTCAGCGGCTGCAGAGGGCCCCGTGTCTCAGTTTAACTGTTGAGGACACCAGAATCTGAAAACTGTCTCATCTCTTGTAAGGAAATAGGAAACTCCTATGCCGTCCTTTTTTTAAGACACACAGGCACATGCACACAAAGACACTTCCTCATTCACTGTGGAAATACTAAATAATTGACTTCTGGGGTCTTAAAGTGATCCTGCGTCCTGTCCTTTGGCCATTAAACCTGAAAATGAGCAGGAAACGACTCTGATCCTCAGGGACACACACACACACACACACACAGTCTCTGAGCAGAGATAATGGACAGAGGCAACATTATGCTGCTTCATCAGCTGAGATTCGATGTTTTCGTCTCGTCCAACCTGAAGTTGAAGCCTCGCTTCGTCTGTTTGATGGGTTTGTCTCATTGATGATGCAAACACAGCTGACTCGACTTTGACTTTATTCATACATTTGAAATGAGATGAAAGAGTAGATATCTGGTTCAAATGGAGGTGACAGAGATGACTGAGTAGTGACGGTAGACAGATTTTTTGAATTCCATGTTTTCAGAGAGCGTGAGCAGCAAACTGAAGTGAAGGATCTGTTGTGGGCTTATCGTGCTCCCAGATACGACAAGAAACACTCGTAGTAAAACACATCAAATGGAAATTGAATTCCAGTGAAGAGCATCAGAGTCTCTTCGCTTACCACACAGAGCTTCTGCTTTATTTCTCTTTTTTCACTGAGACATGATTTTACTGACAAACCTGTAAAAAAAGCAACATTGTCTTTGATGTTTTCAACATGTTAACGTTTTATTCACCTGCTCAGTCTCTGGAGCCAGCTTTACAACCAACCCTGCTAGCATTAACAGATCTTCACTTTATCAAATCTGGGGCTCAATAAAAGCGAACATGGCTGCAGCCACATTCAGCCAATGAGTCTTTAAAATTAGGAGTACAGATGATAGTGACATCGCAGACTGTCACTACGATTTTGGAGGAGGTGCTTTTCTGCTAAACAAAGCTGGATACTGTGTTCTCCTTTGGTCCTACTTATGCTTTTGGTGCAGCTCATCCAGTTTGACAAAGCCTGAGCTGAGCTGTCAGCGTGTAAGACCCAAACAACGTGGATAAAAAGTTTGACAGTGTTTTAGTAGCTGTGACACAGACTCTGTTCCAGTACAAAACATAAGCATTTCCAGTCCTGTGCTGTATGTCAGAGCCAAAAAAGACTGGTCTGTGACGTCAGCAGCTGGTCACAAATGAATCGCTACATTGTGCAGTTTGGACAGATGTGATGCTGCTTTCTTTTCATTGTCGTTTGACACATTCTCACTGAGAAGGCTGAAAACGATTTTGCGTTAGCTGCTTCATTTTAAGAAAGGGTGGAGCTCCACTGCTGATGGTACTGCTGTCGGTCAATCAGTAGATATTTCCACTGACAGGGTAAAAGTGTCTAATGCAACACAAAGATGTTGAGTCATTATGGGAGGATCGATCTGATCTTTACTTAATTATCTGCGATGTACAGTCGTGTAATGCTGCTGCTTTGACCACTCGATCTGTGCGTGTACAGATCAAATGATCTTTGCAGCTCTGCAGCCAAGAAACTCGCAGTTTGACCGTCTTAGAAAACCTGATCGTGCAACGACGAAGAAAAATCCAGATAAAGTTGTAAAACAACACAAATGTGTTTGACACTTAAATGCTGCAGAATTTCACTCACATCGAACGCAGCAGTCAGTGTGGCAGTTGTGTCTGTAGAAGGGTTCAGGTTAGAGAGCGGTATGAGAGGAATGAAGTCTTTGCAGATTAGTGTCTCTTCCTGTCATTGATAAAATCACATGATGGGAGTAGAACAGGCAACACACAAACTATGTGAGGTGGCAAAAGTACAGATATTCTGTATTTGAAGCACTGATTCAAGTACATGTTCTGAAATGTCCTCAAAGCAAAGTAAAAAGTAGCTCTTTGAAGGACGTTTCTACCAACCTCGACGGTTCAGTTAGCTTAATGTATTAGTGTCATGTAGTCGATGACGATACAAACTTTTTCTGAATATTCTCAGCTCGACTCAGATCAGCAGAGAAAAAGAAGGAAAATAAAAAATGCCTCTTTTCTGTTGCTACATTTTAAAGGGTGACTTTGCTTTACAGAGAACGAGTAGGGAAGAGCTGAAAGTGCAATTCAACGGCTCAAAGAAAAGAAACGCAACTCGAGGTCGTTTCTATTAAGAGCTCCAGTAGATTTCAGATCAGTTGAATCCATCAGTACAGCAAACTAACCTGTTTATCCTGCACTGCCTGCATAGTGCAGCCTTTACACAACACAGTTAGTCTGCCGTAGTTTGTTTTGCAGCTTGTTTTACAATATGTAAAATCATAATGTCACATGTACAAACCCAATATCTGGTTTAAAAACATGAGGACTGTCAAACCCCGCTGAGCATCCTTCCCTTTGAATCTAAGCTCTCTTCTTCCTGTCGCATCTTTCTTCTTTCTCCATCTCTGAGTGAAGTTAGCTCTCTTTAAAATACAGCAGCTGGACCTGTGGCTGCAACACGCTGTACGACAAACTGCACACAAGCAGTTTGTGTGTTTGCTGATGTTTGTTGAGCCGATAGAAACATTGCATTTGAAACAACCTGTGAAAACATCTTATTCCCTTTATGCTCACCAGTCTCAGCTAGCTGGATGCTGAGTTACCACAACCGAAACTGATGGACACCTGCAGTCGTTCTGGTGCTGTGCCACACCGGCCCACTTTAACTGATAACTATGGCACACTTTTGTCTCTTTCTTCTGTTTTTATGCAACAGCTCCTGGTGATGACTACATTAGTATTAGTGGGGTTCAAATACTGTGCAAAAGCACCATAAGACTAAAGATAAGATTCCAGAAGCCGGGAATCGGAGTGCCAGGCCCTCCGTCTCGGACTTCCACCCGATCCACTAAAAACCAAACCCCTACGGCCCAGCCTGCAGGGCATGGAGCCGCAGGCTGGGAACTGTAGTAAAGGGACCTCTGGCTAATACGTCGGGTTCGTGTCGGCTCGTAGCTGAAAACGAGCTTTACTTTGTTGTCTGGGTCAACTTTGCTAGCGAGAGACAGAGAGAGGCGTTGAAAGGCTGCTCCAACAGTACTTATTGTTTCAGAGGAAAACACGAACACAGTGTACAGTCGAGTCTTAACAGCTTACTCACAGCTGGGCTCGTCAGGCTCTCTGCTTGACTGCAGTGGTTATTATTATATTTACATGCTTCCAGCTCCCGTTTCTGCTCCGTGACAGCTCGTACTTTTCCTTTCTCTCCCTCCCTCGCTCACAGACACATAACGGGTATGACAGTCCATCCTCCCTGCAGCACGGACTACACTGCCCTGCATGCTTTAGGGCGATGCCTGTAACACTCTGCCTGTTGCCTTCATATTAAATCATTTTTAAAATATTTCTTCACATCATTATGAGACGCAGGATTGAGACACGGGCATTTGGGCCTGTAGCGTGTTTTGTTTGGGTTTCCACTGGCGTGGAATTACCAAAAATAGAGGCTATAGCCTTATGAAACAGGAAAGTACCGCTGTGTAATCCCTTTAGTTCAACAAAGTAACTGTATTCTGAATATCACCTTTTTAAGCGGTAACTGTAACAGAATACAGTTACTCATATTTTTATATACGTAACGGCGGCACATGTACTCAGTTACTCCCCAACACTGCTCAGCTGTTAAATCATATGCCATCAGTTTTTGTGAAGTTTCTGCTCAGCAAGAGAAAACAGGAAGTGGAGTAATAACAGGAGACGTGTGTGTGTGTGTGTGTGTGTGTGTGTGTGTGTGTGTGTGTGTGTGTGTGTGTGTGTGTGTAATGGGTCTGAGTTTTAGTACTTTTGTATCAATAGAAGCATTCATGGACACAGTATGAATGTGTGTGGTGTTTAGCACAGTGTGAGGCAAAGAATGAAACCGAAACCTTGTTCTGCTGCTTCAGCTCGTTTAATCTGTACTGGGAGGACCTGAGGTGTGTGTTTGTGTGAGACTATGATTAAATATAGTGAGTGATGGGGATTTTAACAGTAGTCACTCTGTCTCTCTGTAGAACAATGACTTCCTTGTGAGTTCTCACCTGACTTTGGCCATCAGGACGACACCACAGCTCTGTGTAGTCCCCACCATTATCCCGAATGCTGGCCCAACTGTATTATTACTGGTTTACTGGGGCTGTTAATCATTTATAATCACTGGCTAATTCGAGTTTTGTTTGTAAAACTAAACTTTGGGCTGGGAATATTTGAGTATGATGACATTTTAGGGTGATAATAAAATAAAGTGTTTTATATAATAGAAAATATCTTCAGACATTAAGGTAGACTGGTTAGTCTTTCTGCTTGGGGTTTGGCACCATTGTTGCTCTGCCTTCCTGTCACTCGCTGCTCTACTTTATCATTGTCCAAGCAAAACATGACCAGTGTGAGTAACCTTGTTCCTTTAGAAACATCACTGTGCATGATGAGCTCTAGCATTTAAGCAACTAGCACATCTCTGCTTCAGCTGGCCTTAAGTTCTCGGCTTTATATGTAAAAACAGCTGAAGCAGTCTAGCTGTATCTTACACAGTCTGGACGGAAATGCCGAATAAATTGTAATGCAGGCTCATCTGTCCTCTCTCTTTGTCATGCTGCTGTGTGTTTGCTGTGTGTTATACTCCTTTACCACCTGTTCCTGTTGACTATTCAGCTGACAGCAGCACACTGAGGGTGGGTGGGGTGTGTGTGTGTGTGTGTGTGTGTGTGTGTGTGTGTGTGTGTGTGTGTGTGTGTGTGTGTGTGTGTGTGTGCGCGCGCGCGTCCATAACATGTTTCTGTGGTTAACCACATGCTAAGGTCACCCAGTGACGAGCACTGATTGTGCTGAGACACAAAGGTGAAGAGGTGAGCTGTGACTCTTCAGAAACACATGACTGACTTTGCCCCACAGCACTTGGAGTGATGTCATTAAGTGTCCTCTTAACTGTTCAGTGAGGTCGAGGTCAGGTGACCGTTTGGGCTCGTTATCCTACAGCAGTGATGAGTGGTCAGAGTGGAGCTTGTGCACGCACACTGACCAAAGCTATAAACGTAGCAAAGTTCCAGCGCCGCCGCGTTTCTATCAAAGAGAAACAACTGCCCCGCTGCAGCAGGTGACCTTGGCTCCTGTGTTTAACATTTATCTCGAATAACAAGTTAAATAACCTCCAGTACACACTCCCCAACCCACACTGTCTCTGCTCGCTGGGTGACTTCAGGAAGAAGATCTTTGTCCCACAGGACAATGAGCTGAAATGTAGTCACGTTTGCTGTAAAATAAACATGATGGCTTTAGCTGCTTTCAAATATCTCGCTGTAACGGCCAGAACACCTTTGTTCCTGATGACACCACGGCTGTGAAGTGAACTGCAATCAGTGTTTTGTGGTTAGTGAGCAGCTGGCTGGCTAACCACACCCGGATGATCTGATATCCTCGTGTTGGTGTTGTTCCCAGACCATCATGAAAATGTTGTTCCAGGTTCAACATTGCAAGTGACCAATCACATTGTTGTGACGTTATTCTTTTGCGCGCCAAGCCATTCGTGCATTTATGAAATTCCAATGTTGCAAGGACAATATCAATTCTGCTTACTGTTTATTAAAGGGTTAGGGTCAGGGTCCGTTGATCGGCGGACAGAGGCGGTTTCTCGCAGCTTAAGTACAGTTTTTTGTTTTACGCCGGTTTTTCCCGAAGTCGCAAAAGTATGACGTCACAACATTCTGATTGGTCACTTGCAATGTTGATCCTGGAGCAACATTTACTATGATGATCTGGGAACAACACCAACACGAGGATATCAGATCGTGCAACCACACCCTGTGTGTTTTACTGCCGTGAGAAGCAAAAACTTCTGAGATTGAAACTTGGGTTTCATTAGCACGTATGAGGATGTATGACCACGTCACACCCAACCTTCTGTTTCCAAACTATAACTATTTTGATCCAGATCTACAAATAGATTGAATGTTTCATTCAGCCTGATCCACAGTGCTCACTGAACCGTACACTCAACAGCAGTGTGTATGTTAGTGTGCGCTGTTGCACGCTGTTGGTCGTACTGAGGTCTGATGTAATATCTGTGATTGTGACATGTTGTCACATGTTTTAGCGTCTGCAGCCCAGAAACAGCCTGCTTGTGTATAAATATGACACATTCAAATACCAGATAAGAGATTGGAAGAAGAAAAACTCCTAACTTAGCACCTATACTACAGCAGAACACCTCAGGAGACCCCTGACCTTTAACCCTCCTTCAGCTCCTGTGGGAATCTGGCACATACGGCCTCTACCCATTGCTGCCAGCTGTGTGTGTGAGAGCAGCTGATGCAGCAACTCCTGACGCGTGACTGATTTTTATTCTTCAAGTCATTCACACAGTCTGATGTTTCTGGCTGTACAAGATGAATACGACAGGAAGCACAACCAAAAGACCATGTTATTCATTTATATTCACCTCATAGCAACAAGGTTGTGGGTTTGAATCCAGGCAAATTTGCACTCTCCCCGTGTCTCATGTGTCTGCTTCCTCCCGCAGTCCAAAGACATGCAGGGTTAACTGGTGATGCTACATTACCTTTAGTTGAATCTGAATGGTTGTTAAATGGCTGTCCTGTCCGAGGGTGGACCCTGACGACTGTCCTAGACTCCCGTCCCCACCCTCGATGCTCAAATCGAAGAGTTGGATCGAGCGATAGAAATGACAAACACCGATTAAAATCAAGACTAATGTGACACCACAGCAAAGGAAGGAGGAGTATGAGTGCCACCTGGGAGCGTGTGTGTGTGTGTGTGTGTGTGCGCGACATGGCAGCTGCTGCACAGATGCTTGTTTGTGACAGACTCGCTCATCTGGACCTCTGAGTGGGTTCGTTGCCACAGAGCTTGGCTTTCCTGTGCCTGCACGTTTGTCCCCATCACAGCAGATATTTATAGCTGTCAGAAGTATTTGAAATAATTTCACATGACTGTAGTCTTGGGTCATGAGTGCAGGTGATGTGACGTGTGGATCATGGTGCAAACACAGAGACCAGGACGTTTAGGCAGACCTGATGTGTTGGTTGGATTAATGTCAGTACTGCAGGATGATGCTGGGCTCTTCTCCCTATCAGCTGTATACGCTGAGTGCAGAGTGGGACCAGGTGTGCCAGGTGTTCCTCTTTTTTACCATAAAGAAATTGATGAGCAGGATTTATATTTTTCCAGAAACACACCGACTCTGCAGACAAAGAAAGACTTTTTATGTTTGTTTGTTTACTTTTGCTGCCACGATGCCAGGCCTCCCTCGGAAACGAGGCTTTAATCTCAATGAGATGTTTACCTGGATACAGGACTAATAAAAATGTTCTGATACGAGTGCACGGCCCTGTCACGTTGTTTACAGTGTAAACTTACTGATTAGTGTTGAAGAGCTTAAATCCACACATCACTTTAGTATGTTGAGCACACAGCCTGAAGTCAAAGCAACAGGTTACATAACAGATGGTGTGTGTTTAAAAAATCATATGTTGTGTGACTCCTTTCAGAAAACTACACTGTTGGCGGCTCGGATGGCAAGACCGAATCGGTGGCCAACCTTCAGCCGCAGCCGTCCCTCAGCTCCCTGCAGTCCAGCTCTCCTGGTCCCAAACGCTCTGGGAACACTCTGAGGAAGTGGCTGACCAGTCCGGTCCGCCGCCTCAGTGGCAGCTCTGTTAAGAAACTTCCTAATCACAAACAGAAGAAGCCAGGTGAGAGGGGCAGAAACGGTCATGATGACATGTTAATGTGCTGCAAACACCCCCACTCTCCACAGTGAAGCTCCTTTAGCTTGTTATTACACTGCAGCAGCTTTCCTGCTAACACGGTTTCAGTTACATTAAAGCTGCTTTCATTTGTTCATTCAGTTATTTTTAACGTTGTCATGCTCGCAGCTGCATCGTAAGCTGCGAGCCCGTTTCCGCCACTAAATAAAAACAAAACAGCTAGTATCCATAACTCGAAATTTGGAGTTATTTTCTCGAAATTTTGAGTTAGCTCTGCCAATCAAAAATATACGTGAATGAGGTCGCTTTCTTGTTACCCGGAAGCATATGGCGCAGAGGAACGCGCACTCAAAAACGGATCCCAACAAATTGGTGCTTTGGCGAGTACGTTTGCTGATAGTAACGCCATGTGATTCAGCCAATAACACAAGGATTTCATCATTTTTGAAGCCAGGCTGAAAACACTCAGCAATCTGTGCATTCACTGGATGTAATACCGGTAGCTTAGCTGTAGCATTTGTAGCTGAGGGCTTCAGCTTCTGGGTAACGAGGAAATGACGTCATTCACGTAGATTACTGATTGGCAGCGCTAACTCAAAATTTCGAGTTGCTTTTCTCAAAATTTTGAGTTTAATAAATCGAAATTTCGACACATTAACTCGAAATTTCGAGAAAGTAACTCGAAATTGTAAGTTATGCATCCTTTTTTTTGTGGCGGAAACGGGCTTCCATAGCATCACTTGTAAATGACAATGTTTGAAGAACTTTGAAAAGGTGCTGCTGGATGTTTGGAGAGTGTAATGTAAAAATGACCCTCGGACTCCAAACAAGGAGTTAAAGACCAGCAACCAGAAAACACAGCGAAGTCCAAAAACCCGAGCTCAAATGTAGTGTTGTGGGAGGAGAAGTTAAGTTGGAGTAATCCACTGATTAGTGGTGAAAATGAACACAGAATGGGTGAAAAGCCGCTGCAGCTGGTGACGAGAAACTGGTTTAAGCTGTGAACAAGTCTGTGACAGCAGAGGACACAGTTCAGCTGACGGCACTCACACAGAGGAAAACTAAGACGTGCGCACAATGCCTGACACATCTTCAGATCTGTGTGTGTTTGAGTGTTAAAGTGATTCTGTGACTGACTGGCTGCGACTTGTTGTCAGGGCCAGGAACAGGAAAAGAGGAAATCAGGAAGAGCATCGACCTGGGTCAGCCTGACCTTACCCTGCAGGATGATGTCACTGGTGAGGTAAGCACTGAGGGTGGTTTCCTGATCTGTGTTACAAACACTGTGGCTGCTGAAGCACTGAACATTCCCAGTGCTGAGATCGTGTGATGGTGCTGGGATGCAAACAGGTACAGCTTCACCTGATTGGCCTGTCGCTCACAAACTGACTGCAGACATGTGTGAGCATTTATGTCAATATATCTGTATTTATCCTGAAATATGACACACGTGTTTCAGTAAACTTTCTCAAACTTTGTTCGTCTTAAGTTTGACTTTGTCTGATGAGAGGTGTAACACTCCACTAACACAACAGTGTCATTTATTTAAACTGCAGAAAATCATGAACCGGGGCAGAAATGCATGTGACAAAAAAGCTTTTGCTGTCGGTGCTATCCTAAGATATACATGATTCACATAACAGGTGGTAAATAGATGAGGTTCCTCTTTTTGTGTGAAAAGTTTTTCCTTCTCTTACGCACAAAAACACCCACACAGACAAACGTGATCACAGCCATGGCTCCCTCCCTGATGGACGAATGCGTTTTATCCTGTATCCGCAGTGTTAGCCAAAAAAAATGATAACATCAGTGTTTCTGAGCCTCTACGTGACTGAGTGTCACCGTGAAAGGATCCACAGAAATAAATCGATTTGGAAAAACAATAAGCTTCGACTGCTTAACGAGGTTTATTTAAAAGCCCGAACCATGAAGCACGAGAGCCTATGATTCGTCATTGCTTCTGCAAATGAAATAAGCTCTGTCTTTGATGTCAGACTGGTTTTATAGAGAGCTGAACTCTCCAGGAACAGCTGCCACTTTATTGTTTTATTAGTGAAAAGATATGTGGCTCATAGATGGCACAGTCATGTTGTATCTTACTATCAGTGGGACCAGCAACGTGGTACGTAACCAGCTGCTGATGCTGTGTGTCTCCTCTCAGAGAGTCATCAGCAGAGATGGCAACATCCTGTCTAAGACGTCTGGGATGCAGAGTGGTGGAGAGGAGGAGCAGGATGAAGACGCCCACACCCCTCTGCCTCCCCGTATGAAGATCATCAACGACCCATCAGATCCTGATGACAAGGTAATTCGGCCCAGCAGAGTTTTTCCCTTAGGTTAGGCTCCCAGACAGGCTGCTGTAGGTCTGGCTTAGATCAGCCTGTAATTACACAAGTGTTGCCTGTGGGAAATATGCTGTTACTTACACTCATGGTTTACTCTGATCAGCGGGATCTGCTTAAAGTATAAAAACAGATGATTTTGTGTGACCAGCTGAACCACGTTCTGCTCGTCTGCTTCGATCTGCTGTCTAATAAACGGGGCAGGGTTTGGTAAACGGACTGATTCTTATATAGCGCTGTTCTACATACAACATGCCTCATTCGCCCACTCACACAAGCACTTCTATCTTGGAGCGTGTCCATCTGTAGCTGCTGTCTTCTGCCGATTAACAGATTTTCTCTCCTTCTTGCTCTTTGTTTCTTTGGTTTTCTCTGTATTTCTTTCTTATCATTCTAATATTTAATAAACACCTATACTTTCTGTTCCCCCTGTCCTCTCTCAGTCTTCGTCCTTGCTCACCTCTCTGCAGTCTTCCTCTGAGGTGCCCAGTGCTGCAGAGCTAGTTAGCGCCATAGAGAAACTGGTTAAAACCAAGATGGTGAGTGTGTGTTAGTTAGCACGGTCTAACAGGTGCTCTTCTTTGTTCATTTTAAAATGACTTGTGACGTCCACACAGTGAAGGCACGCGATGTGCCGACCACTCCAGCCTGTCTAATGACACTAATACACTATGTTATGAAAAGTATGAACTTGAGTGACATCCACAGGGTTTAATATGATGACTGCTCACCCTGCTGGGGTTCATGTGACTCCAGTTAGAAAACTATACTGTTGGTGTCTCTGACGGCAAGACTGAGTCGGTGGCCTCCAGCCCTCAGCTCGCTCTGGGAACACTCTGAGAAAGTGGTTTCCACAAGGTTTAGCGGTGTGCATGACAGCATCTTGGTATGCTGTTCTTATGGTAGACAGAGGTGTGATTAGTCACAGAACACGTCTCCACCGCTCTAGAGTCCAGCCTGCTTTACACCACTGCATCTGATGCTTTGCACTGGGTCATGTAAGGCTTGGATGCTCTGCCATGAAAACCCAATCCATGAAGCTCTATATGCTCTGTTCTTGAGCTTATCTGAAGTTCACATGAAGTTTGGAGGTCTGTAGTGCTCGACCATGACTGCGTACACTTCACTGAGCTCCTGAGAGTGACCATTCCTGTTGGCAGAAGCAGTCTGGACGCCAGGTGCTTGTTTTCCTACACCTGTGGCCACAGCACAGACTGGAACACCTGAGTTCAGTGAGTTGGATGGGTGAGGGAATACTTCTGGCAACATAGCTTTGGAGCACTTTGTAGTCTGTTAACCAAGTGATGGTAAAAATTCATGCTCATTCTCAGCTGCTTTCGTTTGTGATAAATGGAGGTCCACAGTCCGGCGGTGTGTTCATGTGGACCTGGTACTACAACAGAAACATCCGGACTTGTCTTTGTCATAGACGGTACATAAAAGGTTGACATCACAAGTGAAGCAAGTAAGAAAGGCCTTTAAAGCTGCCCTATTTCTACAATAAAATAGAATAGAACAGAATAGAATAGCCCTCTATTGTCGTTGCACGTGTACAAGGAAATTGTGGGTGCTCCACACTAACTGTGCACAATTAAAATCTAAATAGTAAGACGGCAAATATGAGAAACAGGAGGAATAGATTCAAACCGTGAGAGCGGCACAGAGTAGAGAGACTCCTGGGACAGGCTGGCTTAAGCTTTAACGTTGTTCCTTCTTGGCCTCGTCTTTCTTCAATAACAGATTTTAATCTCAGGAAACTTTCTGGAAAATAAATAAAAGAACAAAAGTGTCTTTTGGACCCCAGCGTGTCTCTGAATGTTTCACTGCTGCATGTATGAAATGTTGTATGTGCTGTGGAGTTTCCGTAGACAGACTTGCAGAGACATTTACTGCTGAGCTGATTACTCTCTGCTATCATCTAATAGACACGATTTGCAATGAAACAAAGCAGAAGTGTCAGTTTGCTGCTGCAGTGTTCACAGACAGCAGCTGTTAGCGCGCATGTTTGAAGCTCCTGCTGCCCTCTGCTGGCATCACACGTGTTTGTGTGGTTTGATCATGTAGAATTGTTACATATTCAACATCTGAGTATGCTGAACGTTACTGATATTGATAGAAATCAGTGGGACATAATCACCTGAACTCTGATCCTCTCATGTCTGCAGAGTCTAGAACCAGGAGTGTACCCGGGGTTTACCCCCCTCTGTCCGCCTGAACAAACCACTCCTGTTCAGCCACGCAACCCTGAACAGGAGCAGAGAGCAAAAGCTATGAGAGGACGGATGTAAGTACTGCGACTCTTTCTTCTACTTTGAACTGCTTCGAATTTAGAAAATGGAGGGTAGCCTTTGTTCAACAAAAGCACAGCCATAGCTCAGCTGATCTCAGTACTGCTTGATCCGGTCCACAGATGCTATGCTATGCACAAGCCACCTCCACCATAGCACTTCATGTTCCACATGACCTAATCACTGCGATATCTGTTGGCATCACTGCCAGCTCTTTTCTGCATCGACTCTCGATTCTGTTCAGTATAACTTACTACAGACAGAATTGTCAATCTTATCTTAGAGTCCAGGTATTGAAGGTGGATGAGTTTAGCTGGGGGTCAACCAAGTAACAGACAGTGCACAAGAGATGAAGAGGCTGGAGGCGGGTGGAGATGAGTGTCAGGGGTGATTTGTGACAGGATAGCAGCAAGAATGAAAGTGAAACTTTGCAACGTGGTAGTGACAAAAAACATGAGGTGGAAGCTGTAGGGGGCGGAGCTGAAGATGCTTAGAGTGGGAGTGACCGGGAGGGACAGCAATGAGTAGGTTACAGTCTCCACTTCACCCTAAGGCAGGGGTGTCCAACTCCTGGGGCCGGTGTCCTGCAGGTTTTAGATCTCACCCTGGACACCCTGCACGCCTGAATCAAATAATTAGTTCACTCCCAGGCCTCTGGAGAACTTCAAGACATGATGAGGAGGTCAAGGACACATCTAAAACCTGTAGGACACCGGCTCTGGAGGCCTGGAGTTGGACACCTCTGCCCTAAGGAGAGAGTGAGATGGAGGCAGATGTTGGAACCTCAAGAAATAACCATGTTTACAGTGTGAAGCATTCACTAAGGCACTAGTCCTCTGTTGCAGCAGGAACAGAAGCTCTGTGTTAACTTAGCTGTTTTTTAACACAGGTTTGTTCTGAACGAGCTGATTCAGACAGAGAAGGACTATGTCAAAGACCTGGGCATCGTGGTGGAGGTGAGTGCTTCTGCAGAATCATTCTGTGCAGCGGTCTCCTGCCATTTAAACAAAGGGCATCAGGAAATGTACATTTGGGTTCAAAAGTTATCAACACTTTGACTGCAGGGGTTCATGAAGAGGATCGAGGAGAAGGGCGTCCCAGACGACATGAAAGGAAAAGACAAAATCGTGTTTGGGAACATCCACCAGATTTATGACTGGCACAGAGAGTAAGTCGAGTGTCGGCTGGAAATGATGGCGTGAAGGACGGGGCGAGGGGATAGTAACAATCTTTATCTGTCAGTTTCTTTGTAGGAGAACTGGAGAAATGCCTGGATGACCATGAACACCTCCCTGAGCTCTTCATTAAACACGTTAGCTAAACACTGTGTCGTGATTGTGTCACCGCACTAGAGTACATAATCTCTGCTGTCCCAGTGATTTGCTCTCTAATCAAAGCTCCTTTGTCTTTACAGGAGAGAAGGCTCCACATGTATGTTGTTTATTGTCAGAATAAGCCCAAGTCAGAGTTCATCGTGGCAGAATACGACACGTATTTCGATGTAGGTGAAGCTTTGATTCTGTTCATCATTAGCAGAAGGTGTGCAGTGTGATCTAAACAGCAATGTTCTTTTACATTCATCCTCGATATGAAATGCAGGGACGACCCTTAATTATCTGGACTGATACTGTCTTTGTGTGATGTTACTGGGAGTATTTGTGTGAAGTGGACAAAAGGACACACAGTTCGGTTATTTCTCTTCCAGGGAATCCAACAAGATATCCAGTCCAGGTTGTCCATCAGTGACTTCCTCATCAAACCAATCCAGAGAATCACCAAATACCAGCTTTTACTGAAGGTGACAGACACACACAGTCTCTCCTTATCACAAAAGAAAATGCCAAAGAGCATAACTGTGCTCCACATGTTATAAACAGGCCATTAGTGTCACTGTAACTCTAACCTGACTTACTGTCCTTTACATTATCGTTTACATTTCTGCATATTGAAGCTTTAACATTTCTTTGGCCAAGAGGAACTGTTTTTGTTGTTTTTACTGTTTTTGTTGTTTTTACTGTTTTTGTTGTTTTTCCTGTTTTTGCCGTTTTTGTTGTTTTTACTATTTTTCCTGTTTTTCCTGTTTTTGTTGTTTTTGTTGTTTTTATATTTTTCCTGTTTTTCCTGTTTTTGTTTTTGTTGTTTTTACTATTTTTCCTGTTTTCCTGTTTTTGTTGTTTTTACTATTTTTCCTGTTTTTGTTGTTTTTACTATTTTTCCTGTTTTTCCTGTTTTTGTTGTTTTTCCTGTTTTTGTTATTTTTGCTATTTTTGTTGTTTTTCCTATTAGATGAAAGTGTTGATGGTAGCAAGCTTGGTTAGTCTGATTAAAGTTGGGCTTCTCTTCTTCCTCAGGATTTCCTGAAGTACAGCTCAAAGGCAGGAATGGACTGTGAACAAATTGAGGTAAAAATGTAAAATGCTTTTCAATCCGGCATGTTTGTGCTGACACATCCTCCTCAAATGAAAAACTATCTAAATATCTCTGTCCATGACTTTTACAGAAAGCAGTAGATTTGATGTCTCAGGTCCCGAAACTGTGTAATGACATGATGAATTTGGGTCGGCTGCAGGGATTTGAGGTAAGTTTTGTGGGTCTTCACAGTGACATGTACTGCACACACTATGACATGTGTGGCGTGCTGTAAAGCCTAAGAGAGTAATGTTTTTATCAACCTGGTTTCTCTGCAGGGGAAACTGACCAGTCAGGGCAAACTGCTGCAGCAGGAAACCTTTTTTGTTACGGTGCAAGACGCCGGCGTCCTGTCCCGCTCGAAGGAACGACGAGTCTTCTTGTTCGAGCAAATCGTGATCTTCAGTGAGCTGCTGAGAAAAGGCTCGTCCACACCTGGCTACCAGTTCAAAAAGAGCATCAAGGTATTACAAAAAGTGGGTTACAGGTCTGTGATCAGTGAACTGGTTTAATCTCATGAAGAACACAAAAGCTCACACATGTCCTGACTTCAGTCTTTGAAACCAGGTTTTCATCCACATTTGATCATGTTGGACAAAATCATTGGAGAGCACAGAGCAGCGTGTGTGTAGATGGTTGCAATAAAGCTGTGCCCATGTTTGTGTGCATGCAGTATGTTCATCACAAAGACACAGCAGACTGCTTTAAATGAAGTGTATATGAGCAGGTCATACTGAAAAATGAGAATATACATAGACCTCCTAGCGAGCTCCTCGAACCACGCCCTCCTCCAGGCTCCTGCAGGAGAGGACCTGGTGGTTTGTGGGATGGTGTTGGTCTAACACTGTAAACTTTTCCATGCAGGTATCCTACTTGGGTCTGGAGGACAGTGTGGATAATGATCCCTGTAAGTTTGTGTTGCTGAGTCGCGGATCATCGGAGCGTTTCACCCTGCAGGCAGCCAATGTTGACATTAAGCAGGTCTGGGTCCAACACATTCAGGAACTCCTGGATGCTCAAAGCAACTTCCTGTCTGGTGAGGAAACACTGAGGATCTTTGTGTTCAGCAGAATATTACTTTGTTTTCACTCGAGCTTCACGTTTGTGAAAGCACATTACAGGTTTTTTGGTATTTTCTCCTAAATTTTAAGGATGCTACTTTTAATTTTTAACCTAGCATGCTTTAAAAAATGATTGTACAAACTGGCACATAAACGAGAAGACTGTTGCTTTCTGGCTGTGGTGCCTTCACCACCTAAAATAAAACTGCCATGATCATAAAGTAGTTTAGGTGGAAACATGATAAAGCCTGATATCTGTCACTTCCTTAAGCTCGTTCCCAGAAGGTAGGCAACCCATCCAAACAAAAATAAATGAGCCTCATCTAAAGTGCTTTTTCTGTCTGCAGCTCTGCAGTCACCCATCGTCTACCACAATCAGCAGAGTGGAGGAGGCAACAGCTCATCGCTGACCAGAAACCGCTCGTCCTCAGGGAATCAAACTACCGCGTCCTCTCACAGCCGACCCTCGTCAGTGGTCGGCCTCTGCAGTACGGAGAAGGGGAAGAGCCAAGTCAAAGTCTCCACTTCTAATGGAGGTTCATCGTGTTTTGACTCCATGGTGAGTGTGTGCAGGTTATATGATTATCAGCTTACCTTTATTTTTTTAAATTTGTTTACTTTCAATTTGAGGATTTTATTGTTTTGTTTTTGGTTATTTAGTTTTAGAATTTTGTGTTGGTCTCATCTAAGCACAGCCTGCAGACTGCACCAGGCACTCGCTAAACTGGGGCACTAAACAGACTTTTGTAAGTCAAAATGTAGGCTACTGCAGGTGTAGCAGCAGTTCAGTTTGTGTGTATGTCGGCTTGTCCATGTATGATTTGTTCTAATAGCCCAGTTTTCATCCATACGTCCTGGTTCCTCCATACCTGACACAGACTTTGTTAAACCAGTAAAAGCTGGTATGGCTTTGGTTATGAAGGCCGGCCCGTGGGGTCTGATCCATAGCTCCACCATGATAGTGGCAACAATGAGCACGTGAGCATCAGCACATCAGTCTGATGAATCACGCTTTCATTGACACAACATCAGTGATGCACGTGTCCAGGTGCATGTGCATCACTGATAGGGAACACTTGGCACTGTGGGAGGAAGGCAAGCCGAGACTGTTGCTTTGGGCAGAACCTTGGCTACGTATCACCCTCCTAAGTGCTGTTGCAGATCGTGTTTAGCACTCTCTGCAAACAGCTGATCTAATAAAGTTTCTAATATACCATCAGGCGTGTCAAAGATGCTCAATGCAGCCACAGATGAAGCACCTTAGTTTGGGCTTGAAACCAAGTATAACTACAACTAAACTGCTTTTGTTCATTGTTCTTCTCGTTGTTTTGACTCGGCTCCCCACTCCTCATCTCCTCGTCACAGTATTGGATCAGTTATGCCTCTTTGTTAATTATTATTATTGTTCGTAATAATAATAATTTGATTTTAATAAAATGAGCGTGTGCTGCTGATTCAAGTAATGAAACCTGTGTTCACTGCTGTTCTCCCTCCACTCCTGCTCCTCAGCCCTGAACTCCCTCTGCTCCTCCTCAGGTTGACACCAGCTGTATCACAGCATTTCTGTTATCCAGCCCACAGTCGCTCCTTAACCTCATCCTCAATTGTCCACATTGTGTCTCCTCCATCCTGCTCCTCTTTTTCTTCTGCCTTTCCTTTCCCTCGTCCTGTCGGCCATTCTTTCCTTCCCTCCTGTCTGCAGGACAACAACGACATCACTTCCACCATGCTGGTCACTCAGGACTACTCGGCGCTCAAAGAGAATGAGATCTGTGTCAGTCAAGGAGAGACCGTTCAGGTCATGGCCACCAATCAGCAGAACATGTACCTCGTTTACCGGCCAGCCAACAGCCAGTCGCCTGCCGCGGAGGGCTGGGTGCCAGGACACGTCTTAGGCCCGCTCACAAAGCCCATTAAAGACTCTTCTTCTACTTGCTCCTTCTCAGCAGCCGTAACAGATGCCAACAACATCAAGTAAGTCCCCACCCACCCCGCACATCTTTCCCTGCAGACTGAAGCACTTCTGGTTGGGCTTGAAACCAAGTATTCGGATTGAATGAGAGGACTAAGCTGACAAAGGTCTGTCTAAATGTTTTTGTTCTGACTCTGTTTCCATCACCAGCTCCTCAGCTGTCTGCGTCCTGTGTTTAAAAAGCAAACACAAAAAAATGTTGGACTTTGTTTTTTCTTGTTTTGAAGGTACAGAGTTGTTCTCTAACTGTCCATCAAGCTGCTGCAATGACTTTGATTTCTTGAGCCGGTCACTTATCGGCTCTGTGGCGATGATGTTTAAACAAAAAAGCAAAATAAAAAAAGGTTTTGAGGCTTGAAACTAACAAAAGAAAGAAAAACAGCTGATTCCCACAGAAATAGACAGGATAGAAAAAACTTGTACCTTGTTCCTAACTGGAAACCAGAAAGTGAAAAGTACTCGTGTGGAGCTAAAACCGACTTTTTACTTCAGTTCCTAACACTCTGCATTTTCTTCTGTTTTTGTACTTTTTTTTTTTATTTTTCCTGCTTTCTGTAAAACAAACAAACAAAAAAAAAACCCTCACCTCACCTGGGTCATTGCGGTGCCCTCAGTCCTGTTCTCCTCACAGATGTTTGTTTATTCCTCTTATTGTTGCTGCCCTACTAATAATTATTTTATTCCACGGACAAAGTTGTATTTAATTCTTTTTTTTTGTGTTGAATTTATGTTGGCAGTTCACTGTACAGAGTAAAAACATTGACTGAGGCTCTACAACATTCCTGTTTTTGTTTTGTTTTGTTTGTTTGTTTTTGTTTTGTTTGTTTTTTTATCTAAAAAAAAAAAACCTTTTGCACTATTTATGACAAGAAAAATATGAATGAAGTCAGGCTGTGCAATATGTTTGGTGGCAAGGTCAGCATTGTACTCTTGGTAGTCTATTAATAATACTGATTTTAAATTTGTTAAATAAACCTTTTGGACTTGAGCACGAGTTAACAAAGCGGTGTCAAGGTGAAGATGTTTTATTTGACATTTGGCTGATGATGGGTGACGGTTTGTAGTAGTTTTTAATATTTGTAAATAAACCACAACAGCAAATGTGAACCAGAGTGTCTGCCTGCATGTGTGTTCAACTGTTATACCATTTTAGAAGTAAAGCTCTCTTAAAATGAGCCAAACATCATCACAGAGACACGTTTTTGTGACAAAAATAAATGTAACTATCAACAGATATTAGCAGAACATGAAGAAGTAACGACGGCGATCTCATATCCACACCTGAAGCTGAAATACATACATAGAAATACTACTGTACAGAATACCACTTTGAGTCCAACCTGAGACGTGTCAGCATTGTTTAGGTTGGTGTACAGGAGAGAAAGAAGTACACGGACACAGAAATATCAGACTAGTTCAAAGTTGTCATCCAAGCAGACTTTGTGCTGATTCCAGCTCTGCTTATTGGGAAGTTTCTAGATGAATGATTTCTGTCAAGGTTTTAATGCCAAGAACCAAAAATCCCCACAGCCACACTGTAAATTCAGGTATATAAACCATTTACTGCGTTTTGTTCCTGTTTGGTTAATTTCAGCTTTTTGTGTATGTTGTTACATTTGATTTGTTTCGTTTCAGTTTTCACTAACCTCACGGTTTGACACTCCACAGAAGCTACAAACTCTAAACTTAAGTGGTTTAAACTTCAGAGCTTTGAATAAATGTAGCAGCATTTGGTAACTGAACAAACTGTAAAGCCTTTAAAATCTTCTCAGAGAATAACTGTGGTTTATTCTCAGCTGCTTTTTCGCCTTGATGTGTTTTTAGGAGTTGAGCTAACTTTGCACTGGAATAAATCAAAATGACTAACACAAGGTTAGAGGTGAACAAAAGAGATTTATGTAACTTTCCTTTTTAAGCTGCATCGCATCGACGTGGACGGGAAGTCCTACTAATCATAACTATGTATTTAAAGTTTACAGGAACTATAAAAGATTGAAATTAACAAATTAAAAACATCATTGCACTAATTCTTGTACATAGAAGTCCAGCTGTGTCAATAAAGTCAGAACTCTCTGTCATCTGCTCTAATGTTCGTCTTCATGAACCAGAAGAGTCTGGCTGCAGATTCAGGCACTGGTCCTGTCTGGATTTTCTCAGACTCGAGGTGTACAGCCATTCTTTCTGTTGAAAAGTGTTTTTTTGTTTGTTTTTGTTATTGCAGTAGCCTACATTGTCTTGTTTGTAGAGAATGTATTTTTGCTTTGTTGGAGGCTAACATCCAGAAGAGCAGTTTTGGGATGCTTCAGGTACTTCCTAAAAGATTTCCAAATGTATGTAAACATCTTTCAGTCTTACAATAACTCATAAACTGAAAACAACAAGTCCAAGATGACAAAAGTTCAAACCCCAATAGATAATTTATCGATACTATTGTGGTCTTGTCTGTATCTATTCACCTTATGAAGCATTACGTCATGTCATAAGCTGTCACCATAGCAACCTGACAGGTACGTTGCTGCTGCAGCCAGACTCAGCTGGACACCTCTGAGCTTCACTTTGATTGGCTGGTTGATGTTTGTTGTTCCCATACTGTACAGGAAGTCTCTGTCGTGGAACACACTGCGTGCCAGGAAGCGCGCTGAAGACAAGGATGCCTTCTCAGTAGGGGTCAAAGGTCAGGAGAATGGCCTTCTCCGTAAGCCCAAAGAAATCGCTCCTCCTACCCCGTTCGCCTCGTCCGACCCTGTGGTGAAAGGCAAAGTGAGTAAAGCAGGCCGACGGTGCGCACTGGTGATGTTATGTGTGTGCCAAAACCCCTCACCTCCACCGCCCCACTCGGTTTATGTTCTTTGTCCTAACCTCAGTATGTGTGCGTGTGTGCAGACACCTGTAGACACACACAGGTGGATGTGTCTCAGTGGGACTCCAGGAGTGGTTCTCAACCTGCATGACGCATGAATTCAGACTGATCGGTTTCATTTCTTGGATCACGTCTGTCCTACGGGACCATGATTTCTCTATTAAAAACCCTTACTGGCTGCAGCTGATGGCGTTACAGAGTAGCACAATTACTGCCATCGACAAAATCTCAAGCATTGCATTGTGGGAGAGACTGACTGGGATATTTTGTGGAATCTTTGGAACAAATGATTGACTCAGAATTCAGTCAAAAGACCAGGAGTGACATACTGTTAAAGATTTTCTTGGAGTGGTAACTGGATATGCAGGAAGCCAAACATACATCACAGGTAAACTGTCAGTCATTTGCAGTATTGAAGAGTTATAAAGAGCTCTAAATATCTATATAGTTATATATATTATATATAGAGCTTTATCATATTCTGCTCTGCACATTAGCATGTTCATTTATGCTACATTACCCAGTATTAGCTTCTAATAGTTGCTTTAATTCAAGGATTTTTCCCCCAAATTTTGTATTAACTGTTGAGGAATGGCAGCAGGTGTTACACATAATCATCCATTCAGAGGCTCAAAACTCATTGTTTGAACTGCCAGCAGTTTCATGGCCTTTTGAGGTCTGCAGCCTCTTTATTTTGTAACAAATGAAACTTGAGCTTTTCACTGTGAAAGAGGAAGTTATCATTAGGCTGAAAAACTAGACATTTTAAATATAATATAGACAAAGTATTCAGAATGAGCTCAAACATGTGTAGCAGTAATGTTAATCTTTTAAACACTGATGTGTTGTAAGGTGTTTGTTTCCTAAAGGAATGGTTTGAAAAATACTTCCACGACTTATTTTTTCAGCTAATAATAAATATTTTTCTGGTTATATATTTATTTCTTTAACAATAAACGTAATGATATTTCACAAATCTCCTGTCAGGAAGGAGTGCAGAAAGGTAAGACTGCCCATGTGGAGTACAGATCCAGTTTATCTTGCTAACAAGCGGAGGACGATGTCTTTGCTTGTGTGTGTGGCTCGTTTCCATCTGCACTCCACTGCCCAGAGCAGTGTGTCCACCTCCGTACTCGACCGTGGAGATGTTGTTACTTGGTTCATATTAAGGATTTCTCTTCATTGAAAATTCTGAGTTGTAGGGGATCAATTACTTATTTCAGTCAGTTACAGATCAATTTATGACTTTTATGTGTTTTTCTGGAATTTTGGTTGATATTCTCTCTCCATTAAAATGAAACTACCATTTAAATTAGAAACCATCCGTTTCTTTGGGAGCAATCTTGCAAAGAAATTCAGCATCATTATTTTCCCCTTTGTAATATCTACTTAGACCTTGTTGAAGTCAGTTGGCTAAATCCAAAAAGAGCAGTGAATTTTAGCTGGTCACAGCCTTTATACAAAATATACTTGTGCTCACATTAGAAATTAGTCTGACTTATTTGTTTTCCGCACATGCAACCACTACAGCTGCTCTTACAGTCTCTATGCCTATCAAATCCCACTATAACCCATATGCACTATACTGCCAGAAGTATTCACTCACTCATCCAAATCATGAATTCCAGGTGTTCCAATCACTGCCATGGCTACAGGTGTATGAAATCAAGCACCTAGGAATGTAGACTTTGTAAAAGAATGATCCGCTCTGTAAGTTTCAGTGTGCTACAGTGATAGGACACCACCTGTGCAAGAAGTCCAGTCGTGAAATGCTGAGGCACATAGTGTGCCAAGGTCACCACCTTTGGGAAGATGAGGAATAGCTCATGATTTGAAGTATATCACATCCTCTGCCATGGTACGGGCAATCTTATGGCATGGACAAGTGAAACCAGGTTACCACTGTTAAATAATGATGTGCTTGCTCATTGAAGTGGCATGATGAAATCTGAAGTGTACAGGGCAATACTCACACAGTGTGACTGACTCAAAGCATACTGCAAAAGCAAACCAAGTTTCTAATTGCACTGAAATTACCTTTAATCACCAACCCAACCAGATGTTTTTCATTTTACTGAAGGCGAAACTGAAGGCAGAGAAATCCACAATCAAACAGCAACTGCACTAAACACATAGCAGAGCATCTCAAGAGAGGAAACAGCATTTGGTGATGTCCAAAAACAATTCTTATATGATTCATTTGGCAACTTAATTTTAAGCTTCTATTTTTTTAATTCCTGGTTTTAGCACAATTGGATACGCCATGTGACACTTTATGTGTTGCATTCAATGCTCCTCATTCATTTTAAAAAGCTGATCTCCAGTGAACAATGAAAAAACTGCGTCTCCAATCAGTGAACAGCTGCAGTTGATCTTGTTGGCAGTGATGTAGGCTGTGGCTGGATATAGACTTCAGCTGTGGTTCAGTGTGTGGTGCTGTGAATACTGTATGTCTATGCAAGACTGTTGGAAGATGCAGTGATTTTATGAAAGAATTTTTCTTATTAACATAGTATAATCAAAACGGAGCTGTTGCATGTATATGTATTACAACCATGCAACTTATGCTGCAGCGATAAGAATAATAGCACAGCCAAAGTCTTGAGTAACCATCAGCCACAGGCTGCAGTCATAATCACAGATGCAATCTCTTTTTGAGAGATTTAACATATCAGATATAAATTGTCTTTTTGTACATATATATCTAGCATTATAATAATCTTATGAAGACAGATACTCTAGGATCCATCCATCGATCATCTTCCGCTTATCTGAAGCTGGGTCATGGAGGCAGCAGCCTAAGCGGAGAAGCCCAGGACTCCTCCTCCCCATCCACCTCCTCTAGCTTGTCCAGGGGAACACCAAGGCCTTTCCAGGCCAGCCGAGAGATATAATCTCTCCAGCGTGTCCTGGTTCTGCCCTGGGGGGGCCGCCTGCTGGTGGGACATGCCCAGAACACCTCGCCCAGGAGGCGCCCAGGAGGCATCCTTGTCAGATGCCCGAACCACCTCAGCTGGCTCCTTTCAATGTTGAACACCTCCTGGATGGCCGAACTCCTCACCCTATCAGTAAGGGAGAGGCCATCCACCCTACGGAGGAAGCTCATTACTGCCACTTTTCTCCACGATCATATTCTTTTGGTCACTACCCACTAGGGCTGGGCCATATTATACCGTTCACGGTAATACC
>NW_024582644.1:0-9117 GCF_018398535.1 Haplochromis burtoni | reverse complement strand
GTGTGTCGTCATAGTGACTCACTCAGGCTGCAGCTGAACTCGCTTTGTGAAACCGAAAAACCAGCGTTTTCGTTAACTCAGGGTATACTTACTCAGTTTTTCCACTAAACCGGCTTCCTGAAACAGGGCCCAGTGCTCTCTCTTGATGAGGAGAAAAATAAACCAAATTTGAACTGAAATGCTGCCAGTGAATCAAAATGTTTCCAGACTGCTGTGAATCATTAATCAGATCCATCCCAGCACCACTGGGATAATGGAAAAGGGAATTATGTGTGGACAGCTGCACTAACAATGAGCCCCAGAGCCAAACTCTTTCAGTCCTATGAAGCCTCTGTTATAACTGACCGGTCCGTGCTGTATCCTGAGAGTGTCCATCCAGAATCAGTGCTGATGCTTTCACTGTGGGAAGCAGCATATCTGAGTATAAAGTGCCTCTTCTTACTTCATCCTGCCTGCTGGTTTGTTACTCTTTACAAAGAAACAACCTGCGTATTTGTATGTTGGCCACTGATAAATTGTATATAATAAAAGTTTCAATTTATGGTTATATATAGTATATATCATATACTTGTCAGTCCAGCTGCGATAATGCTTTGTAAGACCAAGACTATTTCCATTATTTTGAATGATATCTGCTTTACTTTACATTGTACAGTGCCTCATAATTCAATATTAAAGGTCTGGACACACAGTGGACAGTTCGTGCATAGAGACAGACAACCATCCATTCTCATTTTTACTTACAACCTTAAATCACCAATTATCATACATCTCTTTGAGCAGTGGGAGGAAGCGCCTCGCAGTACCCAGAAGCACCTGCTGTTGGCACAAATGTTGGCCTAACTTTGTATGCTCTGTAACCTCCAACAGCAGTCAGTTTGTCACAGTTTTCACGACAAATGCAATTAGAAAAAAAAAAGAAACGGGACAACAGAAGTACGGAAAGATCCCAAGAGTGAGTTTGTTAGCGCTCAGAGAGACTTCACACACACATACACACCCACAATGTCACAGGTTAAAGCAGAATGCTGAATGAGCTGGACCTCTGTGTAACATATCATCTTGCTGCTGAAGAAATTAATTTTATATTGGAGGTAAATCAATGGCATGGTAAACAGAAAAGGAAAATATGGAGTTATAAATATTTGTGGACCCAATTGTCTTCTGTAACTTCATTTTGCATTTCAGGTGAAGCCCGATACATAAAATACATGTCTTTAATTGACTTCTATACCCCAAACTGGGCATAAAGCAATGATCATTTTGTTCAATAAACATTTATTTATGTAGCACCAAATCAAAATAACAGTCGCCTCAATGTGCATTATATTGTAAGGTAAAGACTCTGCAATAACACAGAGAAAACGCCAAGAATCAGATGACCCCCTGTAAGCAAGCGCTTTGGTGACAGTGGGAAGGAAAAAGAAGACAGAACCAGCATTAGGGAGCGGTACCATCTGCTGCCACTGGTTAGACATGAGAGGAGGAAAGCAGGCACGCTGTGGAAGAGAGGTTATTGATAACTAATGATTAAATGCAGAGTGCTGCATGAACACAGAGAGGGGGAAAAGCTGAAAGAAGAAACAACCCGCAGCAGCCGACACCTACTGCAGCATAACTGAGCGAGGATTCAGGGTCACCTGATACATCCCTAACTATATGCTTAAAAGTCCTGGACCTGGGATATAGAGAATGTTTGGGGAGTGTGATTGTGTGTACAGTGTCCATGTATGTCTATCCCTACGTCGGGTGAGTGCTGAGTGTTTGTATATGTGTGCATGAGGGTGGGAAGGCATGTTTGTGTCTGCGTGCGCCTGTTCGTCTGTATGTCAGGTCGGGTCTTAGACTCCACCTCTCTGAGAACATCTCAGGCCCTCCAAAGTGTGGAGGCCTATCTCCCCCCACCACACTGGCTGATGCCCTCAGGCGTCGGTGCGTTGGTGGTTCTTGGTGTCCGGGGCTGGGCGCTCAGGTATGTACCGGCTCAATCCCAGTGGCTGCTTGGTGGAGCCTGGTGCCGGTGGCTCGGTCAGGCCCCTTCTGGGGGTGGGGGGCTCGGGCCTCTAGGCATGGTCAGACACTTCGAGATTTTGCTGGTCGCCCACCTGTGCAAATCTCCCGTCCGGACATCTGTAATGCTCAAAGTGTTGTATGGAATAAAGAGAATTGTGCTGATTAAAGTGATTGTTGATTGAGCATTTATACAGCAAGTGTTGTTCTTCCTTCAGCCCAAAGATCAAAGAATTGGGCTATTTAGCAACTTGCAGTACCCTCTGGTATGCACCTAGTTGGACAGAGGTTCATCCTACAGCAAGATAATGACCCAAACCCAACTTAAATCTGTTGGGCATCTTTCTTGGTCTTCAGACAATAATTCTGATGGCTAAAGAACCAAACGGGACAAGCAAAAAAAAGGCACTGACTCTAGCCATGTGCAAAACTGGACCCTCTGGTATGCACCTAGTTGGTCGGGGGTTCATCCTACAGCAAGATAATGACCCAAACCATCAGTCCAAGCTGTGCCAGAACTACCTCGGGAAAAAGAACACGATGGTGAGCTTGCAAACATGGAGTGTCCAGCACAGCCTCCAGACTGAAACCCAGTAGTCCCTGTGCTGCACTGCTTCTGGCTCCAAAGGAGCTGCCCTGGAAGAGGTTGGGACCCTGAACTTTGACTCTGACAACAGAGAACAACCAATGAAGCTCTCCCCAGCAGAACACCTGAGGTGCCTTTAAGGGCATGAGTGCCTCGAGGCAACAAAGGACATTTAATTAACTCCTGGTTCTCCAACATTGGTTCTCCAACATGTCCTTGAAAATAACAGTTTTGTTAAGTCCAAGAAACGTGAATTCCACACCGATACCATCTCCTTCCTCAGTCACGTAGTGGAGAAAGGACACATTAGCACTTCTTGGGGTTTACCAGTTATTACTGCCAGTTTAATCAAAATGTCTGTAAAACTGTTCTACCTCTCAGTGCTCTGACTCCTCCCAAGCTGCCATTCATGTGGAACAATGCTGCTCAGCCTCCACCACTCTTAAGAACCAGTTTGACACTGCACCGCTCCTCATTCAGCCCGACACTGCCCAACAGGTCATGGTTGAAGTGGATAATTCAGACTCCAGGGTCGTACAACAATATAAATAAACTCACTGAACTTTCATTCCTGAGTCCAGCCAGACAAACCTTGCCAAAGATCAGGGTTTGGGTCTTCAACCTCCTAGGACCTGGTGTCCACATATGCGGACATCACATTTTGGGTTGTCTAGACCAAAATACTAAGTTTTGCTCAGCAAGGACCTGATATCCACTCACAAGGATGTTATACTGCCACTGTTCAATCGAAATTTAAAACAAATGTCCTCATATGTGGATCTCATTTTTCTCTTTGTTTTTAACATTCATCAGGTTCCAATCAGGCCAAATATCAAAGAGAAATTAAAAATGCCATAAAAGAGTTCAGCTCTTAGGAGGTTAAAGAACTGCACAGTACAGTTCTGCATCATACCAGCTTAATGAAAACAAGCTGTATTGGAGTTCGTCTTGTAATCAGAAGGTTGCCGGTTCGAGCCCCGGCTTGGACAGTCTCAGTCGTTGTGTCCTTGGGCGAGACACTTCACCCTACTGCCTACTGGTGTTGGCCAGAGGGGCCGATGCCGCGATATGGCAGCCTCGCTTCTGTCGGTCTGTAGCTGCCTCCACCAGCGTGTGAATGAATAGTGGAATTGTAAAGCGCTTTAAGAGCCTTGAAAAGCGCGCTATATATACCTATATATATACACACACACACACACACACATATATATACATACATACATACATATATATATATGGACTGAAACTGAACGTTAGCTTCCTGTTATACAGCTGAGCATGTTTGCAGGAGGAAAGCAGAATCATAGCAGAAAAATCCATTCTGAGCAATAATCTGTGATGTGTACAAAATCCATTATGGTCTCTAACAATGCAGTTTCAGTAGCAGTGATGATTTGAAGACAAAACTATAAAGTCAAGAACAAATGTGAGTGAAATGGCAATGAAAGTAAAACAGGATTAGAGCTGACAGAAAGAGAGGGATGGAGAGATTAACATGGAAAGCTGATTAAAGGATATGCAGTGACACATGATGACAGCTCGTCAAAAGTAAAGAAACAGATATCCAGTTTTCCATCAGATGGAGTGTGTCTGTTCAAAAGATTAGAAAGGCTGACACTCACAGACATTAAAACACATCATTAGTGAAGGAGCAAAACTATAAGTCAGCCTTTCATGACTTTCATTATTAAATTGTGATTTCTATCGTAGAGCTAGACAGCCTTTGTTCTGTAAGCAATATTTTATAATACAGGGTAAGTTTTGTCAGAGCACTGTGGGGCAGTTCAGACAAATGAGAGGCAGCTGACCCCCCCCCCCCACACACACACACCCGAGCGTGCACACACAACTCCGTTCAGCTATCTTAGTGAGGGCCTTCACTGACATAATGGTTTCCCTGACCCTGACCCTAAACCTAACCATAAGTAACCCTGACACTAAAACCACATTTTGAGCCTCAAAAATGCTTCAAACTTGTGAGGACACACCGGTGAGTGTGTCCTCACAAGTGACTGTCGGTTCTCACAAGTATAGTAGAATGCAGATTTCGGTCCTCACAAAGATAGCTAGACAGGAACACACACACACACACACAAAGAAGAAAATTGATGTGGTCTTGAGGACTGAGACTCAAGTGGGGAACTATATTCATGCAGAGGAGACCTGCATTGTTACATAATAACACACACTGGGCGGCAGGTATTTATTAAAGCTGATATTTGTTATAGTAGGACACTTAAATACTACATGATGTTCAACGAAGTCTAGAGTTTGGTTAACAGTGGAGTTTAACGGATTTACAACAACTTCCACTTTATCCATCCTCTAATCTTTATCAGGGTTGCTGGGGCCAGATGTGATAGGGTCAGAGACAGGGTAGACCATGGACAGATCACCAGTCTATCACAGGGTTAGGGTAACACAAAGAGACAAACAACCATTTACATTAACAGGTCATTTAGAATCACCAATTAACCTAGAAAAACCCGTAAACTGTGGGAGGAAACCAGAGTGCCCTGAAAGGAATTAAACCAGTACCTTCTTGCTGTGAGGCAACAGTGCTAACCACTGCACCACTGAGCACCACCACAGAATTCACGAAAGTAGGAAAGCTACGATTACCAGGCTTGACGCAGATTTATCTTTACTTTTTTGTCCTTGACAGGTTAAACCACAATAAAGAGCAACAGCGTACACGTGGTGTGTGTAGTTATAACTCCAGTGGTTTTCCTGTGGTTTGAAATCTCGTGTGATCTTGTGAATTTTGTGAGTCCAGAAAACTAAGCACTCTTACTAGATTGTATGAAGTCATCTCAACAAGAACAAATTTCCTGCAGATCCTACGTGATGTAATTACGTTCACCATAGAAACATCAAATTATTTTGTACAAATTACAAGTTAGACTTTTGTAAATGTAACAATCGCCCACTTTTCTTTGTTCTATTATCCTGCACTGCATTGACAGGTTTGTCCAAGTCTAACCTTAAAAAGAGGACAGAACTCATACACAGTCTGCTTTTTTCTGCTGAAAAAAATCTAAATGAGGCGAGAAATAAACTCTGTGACGTCTGCAGTCTCTGAGAAGAGATATTTCTACCTGTGACCGAGGTTTCTATGAAATATTGAAGTTAGCCCTCCAAAGATAGCGGTGAATGGCATTAAAGCAGAGTGGTGGTTCTGCAAAAGCCTAAAGAGACACTCAGCAGTTTGGAGAGGCCAGCCATAATCATATAATCTTTAAGACCTCATAGTACCATATCACCCCAAAGGAGTGCTTTGCTCTCAGAATGCTGGCTTCGTTCTTGTTACTATTTCAAAGTTGAGTGATTATTAATGTTAACTCAGAAAAATAAACTGGAGAATAACAGTATTGATAATTATCGATTTTACTGAAAGTAGATCTAAAGTTAGTTACATAAGATCACATCTGTGAGATAGTCATCAATAATCTTTTCTCTAATGCTTAAAATGTTATTTTTGTAGAAAGTTATGAAGTCATTACTAGTTATGATTAGAGCAATGCTTGGTTCAAAAGAGCTCTGGCTGTTTGTCAGCCTGGCTACAGCACTGAAGAGAAAACTGGAGTTGTTCTTATTTTATTCAATCAGTGATCAATAGTAAGATGTTTTCACACAGATTTGATATTTTTTCTTTTTCCTGGCTAAATACAGAACTTCTAAATCCGTGAGTTGCCATCTCCTCTCCAGCTTACAGGTAATCTGCTTTAAGGTGTGCATTTGAGAGTTACAGGAAGTCAAGTACTTCTAATTTGAGAGTTCTTATTAGGAGGAGCCACAGTAGCTGTATCGTGAGTGTAGCCTCTGTGGGAGTACACTTTAGGGTGCTGCTCTGCACTGTGTTGGCACTAAAGAATTCAATAGAGGAACTATACCCTTAAACTTACAGTACTTAATAATAATGTATACTTTATTGGGGAATCTTCTCTCTCTCTCCATTTAACCCATTCACTCAGTGGACAGCTGTGTGTAGGGACAGTACCTTGCTTGTAGGTATCTCAAGCTAACTGTTAAGGGGAAATCGAACCACCGACCTTCCGATCATGGGGCCACCACTCTACCTATAGAGCTATCCCTACTTAACAGCACTTTCATAAAAGTGCTACCTTACTATCCCACTGCTGTGCAGTCCATTATTGTAACTTTGGATATTATTAAATAATGATTAGACAAAAGTGTCTCTGTGCCATCTGTCAGAACAAGATCTAGAGTTTGATTAGTTACTGAAAAAAGTAATCAGTAAGTAATTACTGTTACTTCCCCAAAAAAGTAATCCCGTTACTTTACTGATTACTTATTTTCAAAAGTAATTAATTAAAAAAAAACAAAAAAAAACCAAAAAAAAACAACACACGATTTACAACCTGAATAGGTGATAAAGTGATAGATCTTTCAGCCCAATTCTACTTTTTCTGCATAATCCATCATACAAAATATAATCAAACGGAAAAGTCTCTTTTTAAAACTTTATTAGTTTTAATCATTTAACTTTATGCAAACATAAATTTAATTATATGCAACATTCTCTGACTGGAAGAAATTTGTTTAACATTTAAACCTATTTTCTGCACATTCCAGCACATAAAATAAAATATTTTGTGTGTTTACACTCAGTCTTTCAAATAGATGCAAGTAAAACACAGCAAAAAATAAATAAAGTCAAAGACTCAGCGGTCCTGTTGCTCTATTTTCACCTGTAAAGCAGGAGTCTGTTATGTTCTAAGTCTAGGCGTGTCCTGAACGCAACAAATCATTGGCCCACCACACTCCACCCAAAACAAGAACCCAAACAATAGTATCTTTTAAAATGCTAAGCAGCCATTTATTTGCTTCAGCAGTGAGCAATGCCAAAACTAACAAACAAAACTCCCTAATGGTCCCTACACTTTCCTACCCAAAATGAAAACCAAACAAAAGACAATTCACTTACCTAACTTCCTAAACAAAAACAGGAGAAAACGTAATCAACAAAAATGGCTTCTCACGCCTAATAGGCTGCTGCAGTGAACAATATATACAAGGTGGAAAAAATACTCAATTGCTACTTTACAAATCTATTTACAAAACTAAGATACCAACACCACAGTGATCACGACAAATGACAAACTGAAACACAGGGCTTAAATACACAGAGGGAGCAATCAGGGAATGGACAACAGGAGGGAAACACAGCTGGGGCAAATCAGAACTGACGAGACAAGGAAGCGTAAACTGAACACACTGAGATAAGACAGACCTTCAAAGTAAAACAGGAAACTCATAACAGTCACGCCTAACACAAAACACTGACAACATTGGATCGTAACAAGTCATTTTGAGTCATTTTGCTTTTGTCGTTTTGCTTCAGCATGACAGAGTACTCTACTGAAGCAACACTATAAACATGTAATCCTCCAGAAACTGTAAACCTGTTCATGACATAAATATACATTCACAACAATATCACTCATCAGCCGTTTTGTGGCTGCCATAATATGAAAGTACAATGATTACAGATCATTTAGAGATACATAGTTTTCCCTTTTTTCGTCTCTATTGCACCAACCTGTTCTCTCTCCCCATATCCCCTATTTCTACCCCCACCCCCACCCCCGGCAGTCCAGACAGTAACAGACTTGTGCCTTTATTAATTTATAGTAAAGTTGTTTAAAGTCTGCCAGAGGATTTCATACAGCTAAACTTAGTTCTAAAAGTAGCGCTGGTGTCATAAGACATTATGAGTGACCCGCTGTCTCCTGCTCTTTTCCTTTTTTGTCACTTATGTCTTAAGTCATCCAAAAGATTTGTGCTGATGTTTTGGATAGCACCAGCAAAAATGTTCAGGATGTTTGTGGCTCATGCTGCAGAATTGAGCTTTTTGCTCCTTTAACACAAAATTAATTGGCTGCTGCTATACTATATTACTGGCAAATTGGATTAATAATCAAATATGAAAATAATTGTGCAGAAAAATCCTCTCTGTGTTATATTAAGAAACATTATTTCTGATTTAGAATTGTTAATTTTGTATCCTGAAAATTCTCCAAATGTTTTTATTAATGTTACTAAATTAGGGAAACTGTCTTTCAGATTAGTCAAAAAAAATATAATATCATCTGCAAATAAAGAAATTAAATGGTCTCTTCCTCCAATTCTTTTCCCTGATATTCCTGCATTTGCTCTCACAGCTATGGCCAGAGGTTCTATTGCTAACACAAAGAGAATTGGTGACAGAGGGCAGCCCTGCCTGGTTGATCGCTGTAAATGAAAGGGTTTTGATACGTTATTATTAGTTAAAACTTGTGCTGTTGGATGTGTATACAATAATCGGATCCATTTCAGGAATGTTTCACCTAGTCCATACCTGGGCAGCACTTGATATTTCCATTCTATCCTATCGAAGGCTTTGCATCCATCTAGTGATAGCAGCGCAGCGTCCTCACTATTGTTTTTCTCATAAAGTACATTGAGGACACGTCTTATATTATGATAGCCTTGTCTCGTTTTAACAAAACCTTGTTGAT
>NW_024582643.1:791522-796702 GCF_018398535.1 Haplochromis burtoni | reverse complement strand
AGCTTTGTGAACAGTCTGCAGGGCACTATTGTGTTAAACGCTGAACTGTAATCATAAAGCAGCATTCTCACACAGCTACCCTGTGTGAAGCTTCTACTCCTCCTCAGTGGAGAGTGTGCTCTCCTCCTGCCTCGTGTTTGGTACTCAGGGGCCACAACTGAAAACAGGAAGGCTGCACAGGGGTCATTAACAACTCCCAAATAACTTACTGGCTGCCCTCTGCCACCCCTGGAGGCCATCTCCAGATCCTCCTGTCTCAGGAAAACCAGGGGCATCACAGGCGAGCCCCACCCACCACCTATTTGACCCGCTGCCCTCTCAGGCCAGTCAGGTCCCATACCTCCAGACTCACCAACAGCTTCTTCCCCTGGGCCAGTCAGACTGCTAACAAACACTATCCTCCACCCACCACCCCAACAATCCCAACTCTAGAGTCTTTTCTTTGCACTACTTCCAAGCATTTGTTCTCCAGTGTGTGGCTTTCTCTTGTTTGTTATTTATTCCTGCTGTCTACTATTCGTATTTTATTCTGGCACAGTCAGTGGAGAGCACCCAACACCGAAGAGAGGCATGAAAGCTGAAGAGTCCGCCTCCCATTTTACTTTTAAATATCCTGCCATGGTAAGCTGTGTGACAGGCAGGATGACGCACCCCTTAATTTTGCGGACGGATTGGCCCAGGTTCGGTAAATTAATTGGACTGTGTGTCAGTATGCAATTGCGGCCGGTAGGGACATGCGAGGTCTGTGTGGTGCTCAGCGGAGGAGTCAGTGGGGCCTTCTCGGGAGACCCCATCGGCTCCAGGTACACTCATTACCATTAATGGAGGTCCTGTTCGAGCGCATTGGCATGGACGTCATCGGGCCATTTCACACGGCTATCGCTTTGTGTTAGTTCTGGTGGATTTGCAAGGCAATATCCACAAACAGTGCCACTGCACACCATTTCTGCTAAGTGTGGCACAGGTGCTATTTCAGGTCATCTCTTGAGTCGGTATCCTGAAAAAGATACTGACTGACCAAAGAACTTCATAGATGTTTAGCTTTACGAATTGTAGGGCATTAAGCCTACCACCCTCAGTATGATGGGCTGGTGGAGCGGCTGAATAAGACCTTAATGTCCATGATTCGGAAGTTCGTTCACGAAGATGAACGCAACTGGGATCGTTGGTTGGACTCCAGATTCCACCATTCCTGCCTCCCTTCATTTGTGATGACCATTGCACACAGGTGTGGATGTGGATGTTGTGGATGTTGCTGCATTGCAACAGCATTTTGCAAATGTGTTCTCCCCCTTACCCAGCTGTATGACTGTTATTGTGCATCAATTTGACAAGCGGCCTGGCTTGATGGTCTGTTCACGACCCTACAGGTTACTGGAGCACAGAAGACAAATCATGCAAAGGGAATTGACGGAGGTTTTGAAGCTGGGAGTAATAGAAGAGTCACACATCGCTTGGTGTAGCCCCATAGTTCTGGTAGTGAAGAAAGATGGATCTATATGGTTCTGCATAGACTATCGCAAGGTGAATGAGGTGTCACAGCTTGATGCTTATCCCATGCCGATGCTGGATTTAACCGAGGGCTACTGGCAGATTGCCTGGTCTGCAGAGTCAAAGTAAAAAAGGGCCTTCTCTACTCTTTACGGTTTGTACCAGTTCATTACACTAATGTTCGGCTTGTTCGGAGCCCCTGCCACCTTCCAGCGTCTCAGAGACCGGTTGCTGCGTCCTTATGCTGCATATGCTGCAGCCGACCTGGAAGACATCATCATCAATAGTGACACTTGGGCAGAGCATATGCAGCGGGTGGTAGTGGTCCTGGAGTGTCTGAGGCAGGCGGGGTTCATGGCCAACCCAAAAAAGTGTGTGGTTGGACGGAGGGACGTATAGTTTCTGGGGTACCAATTGGGTTGTGAGCATGTGCAGCCACAGATGGATAAAACAGCAGCTATTGCATCCTTTCCGCGTCTCAAGACCGGCTAGGCCAGATGGCTCCCCGGCACAAATTGGACGGTGGGGGGGTGGCACTGTGTGGTTGGTGGCTCAGCTGCAGGGGAGGAGTGGAGCAGCAGGTTCATGGTTTGGTGTCAGGGAGGCTGGTTTTGCACAGCCAGTGAGCATTTTGCATTCCCTATTTCAGTAGCAGCCAGGCCTGGAGAGGAGGCTGCTGCTGGAGGAGAGCACTGGAGCCAGGGCAGCGTGCACTGGAAGGTCCCAAAAGGTGACATAAAGCAGATTGTGTGATAACAATAAAAAAACACAAACCACAGTTACGGAGTTGTGTCAGGTCCTTCTGAGATCACAGAAGTATTTTATGAGGATGGTCAGAGGGCAGAGGGGAGAATACACAAGTAAACTGCTGTTGCAATGCAGCAACATCTGCTGCGTGGGCTTTAATTGTCACAAGGAAGTGAGGCCACCTCATAATGAGCATTACCTGCTTGCTGTGTGACAACATAGGTTCCTTACACCTAGCAAGTAGTTTCATCCAGAGGGCTGGATCCAGGGCCAGGGATTCACTAAATTCAGTAACCTGAGGACATTTTAACTCTGGCTTAACATTTTTTTTTTAATTTTTACCAGTGCTGTTGTATTATTGATCTTCCTCTGAACAATGAAAGTTTAACTTTATGGAACTTTTTGTTTACTGCTTCCAACAACAACATGGGTATTCGTGAAATATACACAGCACACTTTGTATTTTTCCCCTCATGTTTGATACAGATGTGGTGGTTCCAGTACCAGAGCCTCGCCCCATCAAGTTTTTCCAGCAAATACTTCAATCAAACTTCCAGGACAAGTTTATGTGCACCCAAGAAGGTTGGACAGAAGATAAACAGCGTCTGGTTGATATCTACACAGAGCTGTACATCACAGCTGGGTATGATGTACATATCAACACACAGCATGAGGTCCGGCAGATTGAGAAAGTATGGAAGCCAGCAGAGCCAGAGAAACCTATTAGACCCACAGACATGTTCAAACATCCTTCAGGAGACTACAGACCCATCAAAACAGTGATGACCAATGGAATCGCAGGAATTGGAAAAACTTTCCTTGTCCAGAAGTTTGTTTTGGACTGGGCTGAACAAAGATCCAATCAAGATGTGCATCTGATTTTCCCCTTCACCTTCCGTCAGCTGAATCCTCTGAAGGGAGAAAAGTTCAGTTTGGCAGAGCTCATTCATGAATGCATCCCAGAAACTGTAGGCATCCCACAGGAGGCTCTTAATTACATCTTTACAGATGTTCAGTCATCAGGAATCACCAACTATGACAAGAGTAAATTCAAACTTCTGTTTGTGTTTGATGGGCTGGATGAGAGCCGCCTTCATCTCGACCTTCATTCTGAAGCCATTCGCTCTGTCGATGTAACAAAGGCAACTAAAACAGATGTCCTGCTGAGGAAACTCATCAATGGGAAACTGCTACGCTCTGCTCGCATCTGGGTAACCACACGGCCTGCAGCGGCCAATCAGATCCCTCGAGAGTTTATCAGCAGTACAACAGAGGTCAGGGGGTTCACCGACCCACAGAAAGAGGAGTACTTCAGGAAGAGATTCAAAGGTAAGGAGGAGGCTGACAAACTCATCTCCCATATCGTGACATCACGAAGCCTCCACATCATGTGCCACATCCCAGTCTTCTGCTGGATCACTGCAACAGTTCTGGAGGATGTGTTGAAAACCAGAGAGGGAGGAGAGCTGCCCAAGACTCTGACTGAGATGTACGCAGAGTTCCTGGTGTTTCAGATTGATCGGACAAAAGAAAAGTATGGCCCAGAGAAGAGCATTCAATACATTAAGTCATTAGCAAAACTGGCCTTTGAGCAGCTGGAAAAGGGCAACCTGATCTTCTATGAGAAGGATCTGAGACAGAGCGGCATTGATTTCAGCGAAGCCTCGGTGTGCTCAGGAGTGTTCACAGAGATCTTCAAAGAAGATCGAGGAAGGAAAGGGAAAGACAAGATGTTCAGCTTCGTCCATTTGAGCGTTCTGGAGTTTCTGGCTGCTCTTTATGTGAGGATGTCGCTTAATAACAGTAACATAAATGTGATGCCTTTACCACAGCCCTCAATGCGCAATCTTCAACTGCTTTTAAGTAAAACATCTTCAAAGAAGATCCACAGGATTTCCATTGACAGGGCCTTACAGAGTCCAAACGGACATCTGGACTTGTTCCTTCGCTTCCTCTTGGGTCTTTCACTGCAGACCAATCAGGATAAACTACAGAGCCTACTGAAAAAAACAGACTGTCGGTCAAAAACCAACCAGAAAACAATCCAATACATCAAGGAGAAGCTCAGTGAGAATCTGTCTCCAGAGAGAAACATTAATCTTCTCCACTGCCTGAATGAACTAAATGATCGTTCTTTAATAGAGGAAATCCAACAGTATCTAAGTTCAGGAAGCCTCTCCACATATGAACTTTCTCCAGCTCAGTGGTCAGCTTTGGTTTTCATCTTACTGTCATCAGAAGAACATCTGCATGTTTTTGACCTGAAGAAATATTCTGCTTCTGCTTCAGAAGAAGCTTTTTTGAGGCTTTTGCCAGTGGTCAAAGCCTCCACCAAAGCTCTGTAGGTGCACAGATAACCAGATATTGCAATGGCATCACAGGTGCTAGTTTTTGTTAAATTATTTAAATTATGTAAAACTAATTGTCATTATATCTCATGAGGAAATTTGTTCAAACAATAATATAATTATTCATTTTATAATTACTACAGTAGTTTTTTATAGCATATAAACAGCATCACTATTTCCTCTACAGATTGAGTGGCTGTAATCTGTCAGAGAGAAGCTGTGAAGCTTTGTCTTCAGTTCTCAGTTCCCAGTCCTCCAATCTGAGAGAACTGGACTTGAGTAACAACAATTTGCAGGGATTGGGTCTGAAGTTGCTCTCTGCAATACTGGAGACTCCTCACTGTACACTACAGAGCCTCAGGTAAGCTGAAATGTTGTATTATAATGCTGCAGTGGATTGTGTTCCATGTTTATCATTTATCATCATTGTTTGTTTATACTTTAACTCATAAACACAACTGTATAGGAATTAATGCTGTCTGACTGCAAACAGGTGGACAGTGGTTTGTATCATATCTATCTAATAGACTCCAGTTTGTGCATGTAAATGGAGAGTCCTCTTCACACACTGAGGTTAATTATGGAGTTCCACAG
>NW_024582643.1:770860-773313 GCF_018398535.1 Haplochromis burtoni | reverse complement strand
CTACATAGCACTTTAATTCTTATTGTTTGCACTGAAGCACCGCAGCAATTTCCTAATGTTGTAAACCTCAACATCTGGCAATAAACCCCATTCTGATTCTGATTCTGATTCTGATTCTGATACATTGACGAGAAGTGGAACAAGAATCCATAAGTGAACAAGGGATGAGAATGGGGACCTGTTGGAATGGAAAGTAATTCCAGCTCAAAGGGTTACATGAAGTGGATGTGGATCCTATGGACACCCATTCTTTGACACCCAACATTTGGACCAATGGCAAAACAACTGGTAGTTTAGTGTTCCTTAGAGATTGATGATGTACAACACAAGTGCTACGGCAAGGGGGTGCCATCAGGTCATCATCATCCCCACCCTCCTAGATTGGGTGACATTCTTGAGCTGCTTGGCTACAACTTGAACAGCCAAAATCAAGATAGCACAGAAGTTAGTGGCAGAAAGTTGTGATTAAGAAATGGGTGACTAAGAAGCACAGAAAGCTGTCCATACCTGAGGCCTTGGGAACTGCTAAGCAAAGACTCACAGCTACCCATTTGAAGAGGTATATGAGAACGTTGGAAGCCAGGAGAATAAACCAACTGTTCTCCACTGATGTGTAGTGTCAATGGCAGGAAAACAATTTGAGAGCAGCCCCACCAAAGTTGGAGACTGAGGAATACTAGAAGACCATATGGGAGAAGACTCAAGTTATAACAACAATGTTCAATGGCTAGTGGATCTAAGAGCAGACCATATCAATCTCCCTGAACAGGATCCAGTAACCATCACAGTGGGAGACATCCAAGAAAGAGTCTCAAGTATGAAGAGATGGACAGTACCAGCCCTTGACATGACGCTAACAGCATTCCACATGTGTCTAGCAGCACAAATATACCTGCTGCTAATGGATGAGACACACCCAGAATGGCTAACTGATAGCCCTAATCCTCAAGGATTATCAGGAGGGAAAAGTCCCATCCTGCCTCAGCTCCTGTACTAGAATTATATAAGATCAACAGGAACCTTAGGCCACCTTCAAGCAAATTACACCACAAAGTGAGAGATTTACCAAAGAGATGCTTTGTCCTTACTGCTGTTATGCATAGGCCTGAACCACCTCAGCCAGATCGTTGACAAGAGAGGCTACGGATACCGACTACAGAATGGAGCAATTGTTAGCCACCTCCTCTCTTTGGATGACATCAAGCTGAATGCCAGGACTGGAGAAGACATCGACTGATTCATACCACTAGGATGTAGAGCAGCGACATCAGAATGTCATTCAGATTAGAGAAGTGTAGTCGGATAGTAACAAAGAGAGGGAAGGTAGTCAGAAGTGAGGAGATTACATTACCAGATAGTAAGGACAGTCACAAGTACCTGGGGCACCACAGGCAAATTGGAACCGTGAAGAGGTCTCTAGGAAAGCTGCAACCACCAAATACCTGCAGAGGGTCAGGCAAGTCCTGAGGAGTCAGCTGAATGTAAGTAAGAAGTTAAGGAAGTCCAGACGCTTTTCTTTCCAAGCTCCTTAGACTACGATGACCTGGAGGACTGAGAACCTTCACAGACACAAGAGGAAAAAGAACAGTAGCCATCATGGAAAAACAGCACAGAGGCACTAATCATGGCAGCACAGGAATAACCTCTGAGCACACTGACAACACCAGGCAAGACCCCAGGTGGAGGCTATGTAAAGATACCCCTGAGACAATCCAGCACATAACAGCAGGGTATGAGATGCAAAGGGAGTGCATACATGGAACGCCATAACCAAGTCGCTGGTATAGCATATAGGAACATCTGTGTCGAGTATGGCCTGGGCGTCCCGAGGTTGAATTGGGATATGCCCCCTAGAGTGGTTGAGAATGACTGAGCTGAGATCCTGTGGGACGTCCAGAGACAGACAAAAGGGTGACAGCTATCCAACGGGACACAGTAGTTGTTAATACATTTAGCTATACTGAGTCATAGCAACATTAGGGAGGAACATGAGAAGCTGAGAGACGAGCTGGAGAAGATGTGGAGGGTGAAGGTAACAGTGGTCCCAGTGGTAATCAGAGCATTAGGTGCAGGGACCCCCAAGCTAGGTGAGTGGCTCCAGCAGATCCAGGAACAACATCTGAGATCTCTGTCCAGAAAAGCATAGCCCTAGGAACAACAAAATAAAGCAAAACAATGCTCCCTCACCCTGCTCACTGCTCAGTTAACACACAATGACACACCTGAGTATTTACTCAGGCTACAATAACTTTGGACACTTGATTCAGTAAAAGCACTGCGCACATCATGTTCTTTCCTCCCCACACTCTCATAACCTGTATATATTTCTTAATTTCAAATGTGTATTCTATATCTGTATTTAGTTATTGTACAGGGTGGGCATTTATATGGATACAGCGTAATAACATGGGAATGGTTGGTGATATTAAAGTCCTGTTTGTGGCACATTAGTA
>NW_024582643.1:763562-768638 GCF_018398535.1 Haplochromis burtoni | reverse complement strand
GTGTGTGTGTGTGTGTGTGTGTGTGTGTGTGTGTGTGTGTATGTGTGTCTCCAGGCTGTCAGGCTGCCAGATCACAGAGGAGGGCTGTACTTCTCTGGCCTCATCTCTGAATTCCAATCCTTCCCATCTGAGAGAGCTGGATCTGAGCTACAATCACCCAGGAGACTCAGGAGTAAAGCTTCTTTCTGCTGTGCTGAAGGATCCTCAGTGGAAACTTGAAACTCTCTGGTATGAACAGCACACTGGCAGGCTGACGCCTTTCAACTCACCGTCTGCTCCAACAGTGCAGACTGACAGTAAACTGATGAGCTGAGTCCCTGTCCTCACTCATTACATTCATTTCAGTCATGTTTTCAACACTGCTGCAAAATAACTGAGAAGGTTAGTTATCAGCTTACATAGTTACTCACTACCTCGGTACTTGGTATTATTATTAATAACAATAATAATAATAATAGTACATTCTATTTAAGAAAGCGCCTTTCAAAACAGTCAAGGACACTGTACACAAGCAATAACAGGAACAAACATAATAAGGATAAAACGTTGAGCAAATAAATAAAATAAATTAAAGTAGCAGGATGGACAAATGTATGTGGAATAGGCTAATGTGAACAGGTGAGTTTTGAGTCTGGACTTAAAAAGAGGGAGGGAAGTGATGTTTCTTATCTCAGGAGGAAGGGATGATGGGGGCCCCACGGTGGCTAGCCGGGGGGAAGGGACGGAAAGAGAAAGAGAGGAGGAGGATGTGAGACACGGAGAAGGGATGGTGAGCTGAACCAGGTCAGAGCGGTATGAAGGCGAGAGATGATGGGTAGCCTTGAATGTGTATTTAACTGGAAGCCAGTGAAGCTGCTGCAGAGCAGGAGTGATGTGGTGCATAGAAGGAGTCCTGGTGGTGATACGAGCAGCAGAGTTCTGGACACGCTGAAGCTGATGGATAGATTTTTGACTAAGATCAAAAACTCTCCTCTCCTCTGTCTTCATTATTCTCAATGCAAATGACTTTACTTCCCAGCAGCAGTAACACCAAGATACTTACTGTTACTGACAGAAGTCCAGCAGTCTCCTGTCGGGCGACGTGTTTGGCTACAGCTAAAGCTAAAGGCTTGTGCTTTTTCTCCTTTTCAGTTTCATGCAGCTGATGAATTTTTGACATTATTGTGCTTCTTGTTGGAGACTTGTGAAATGCATCTTGAGAGGCAACTTGCAACACCTTTGTAAAGCCTGTGTCCTCAACAATATTAATAGATCTGCAGTTTGTTGCAATTCACTTGGTAATTGTGTCAGTCAGTTTGTCCGAGGTAGACTTACTGAGTTCCCGACGCTCTGTGAGGGGACGCGCTAGCCAAAGTGCTAGCAGCATCTCTGACTAATGTAAGCTCCGCGTTAATGTTTTAATGGTAAATGGCCTGTATTTGTACAGCGCTTTTACTAGTCCCCTCTAGGGACCCCAAAGCGCTTTACACACCCAGTCATCCACACACTGGTGGAGGCAGCTACAGTTGTAGCCACAGCTGCCCTGGGGCAGACTGACAGAAGCGAGGCTGCCATATTGCACCATCGGCCCTTCTGACCACCACCAGTAGGCAACGGGTGAAGTGTCTTGCCCAAGGACACAACGACCGAGACTGTCCGAGCCGGGGCTCGAACCGGCAACCTTCCGATTACGAGGCGAACTCCCAACTCTTGAGCCACGATCGCCCTAAGCTGAGAATACGGAGTCGACTGCTCCGTCTTGTTGCTTTTTATACTCAAATTTCCCACAAGAGGGCCAGTGTGCTGTTTGTCATCATCCATATTGATTTGGTTGGTTCTGCTGCCCGTCACTACCAGATCTACTGCACATGTGCAAAGGTAACTCTACTTGGACAAACTGCCCCAAATGCGCTGACAGAGACATTTCAGGGATTTTGAGTCATTCAGCGCTGCAGATGTGTTAATTGCGTTAAAAATTTTAATCGGATTAATCGTGACGAATCCACGTTGATTTTGACAACCCTAATATTAATCAGACTTTGTTTCTTCCTCCAGGCTGGAACATTGTGGAGAGCAGAGGCTGAGACCCGGTCTGAAGAAGTGTGAGTGTGTGTTCACTTATTTAAATCAGAAATGTGTGTGTGTGCATTCATTCTCAGTCTGACTGGAGATCCAAACAATAAACTCCTTAACTTTTCCTCTTATTAACAGTCAGCGTGTGAATAAAGCAGCACGTAAAAGCTTCAGACGATAAAGTGTTTGCTGTTTCCTCTCTCCATCAGATTTCTGTGCACTTGTACCGGACACAAATACATTACACAGAAACCTCAAACTTTCTGACAACAACAGGAAGCTGACACGTGTGATGGAAGAGCAGCCATATCCTTTTCACTCAGAGAGGTTTCACTCCTTTGTGCAAATGGTGTGTACCAGTGGACTGACTGGTCGCTGTTACTGGGAGGTGGAGTGGGAAGGAGTGATTGACATAGCAGTGAGTTACAGAGAAAACAGAAACACTTTCCAGAGGGTTCGGTTTGGAGACAATAACTACTCGTGGAGTCTAAGGTGCTCTCATGTTGGGTACTATGCAATGCACAATAACAGAGGAACACGCGTCTCCTCCTCCTCTGTCCTCGACAGAATAGCAGTGTACGTGGACTGGCCTGCTGGCATGCTGTCCTTCTACAGAATCTCCTCTGACTCACTGATCCACCTCCACACCTTCAACACCACCTTCACTGAACCTGTGTATCCTGGGTTCTGGTTGTCCAATCACTCCTGGGTGTCTCTGTGTTCTCTGTAGCAGGGAGATCCTCCAGTGAGGACACGCACTGACACACATGAACAGATGTTTATTATTCTTTTCTCGTCTGGTAGACCTCGGAGAAAGCCCTGGCTTGCACTGAACACTTGTCGACACTTGGTGGCGCCACAGCGAATGTAATCGCTAGAATGGACCAGATGGATGGACTGATGGTGAATAATACAGACGACCTGTGACATTCTGCATCATAAACATGTTCATTTCATCAGATTACTGGCCTGCTTCTGTGGTTCTGAGTTTAGATGTAAATGTGCATTAAACTACAAATCACATAACGGCTGACACAGTGTTGTACGGATGTTTCTTTTCTTTCATTCTGATCTTCAGATTTAGACTCAATCATCGAACTGAAGCTCAGTTTTATTTTTCTGCATAAACTGCATCTTTTAAGTGATTTTCTTTTGACTGTGCATTTTGTGCATCTCTAACTCTTATCACTAGAGAATAAAGCAAACTTCACAGACAGTTAACAGGAGAAAGGAAGCGAGTCATGCCTGATGTGTGATTTCTGTCTAGTTCAAATCGAGAGTTCACGCTGGACCTTATCTCTGGTGACCTGAAACTGTCCTGCTGCTGACCCCATGTGGCGACACAGTTTTGTGTTATACACATGAGGACAGTCCAGAGAAAAACAGCTCTTTATTACAGAGGCTCAAAAATGAATAAGACTCATTTCCAGTGACGGTGAAATTAAATCTGGCTCAGCTGTCGGTTCCTGTTCCTCTTACTGCTGAGAAGATGATCCAGTTTCACTCTGCCTTTTGTCCATCGTGATGATCCTACACCTGAGGACATAACCAACGAGTTACACCTGCATTACAACCTGTGCTTCAGACAGGAAACAACTGTACGAGCAGGAGGTTTTGATAAACAGTTTTTTAGTTTTTAAAATACAGGCGTGCGGGGCACGAGAGGCAAGTTCCAGCATCATCGATCCGTTTGCTGAGAGTAATATTGCAGCAGCGTTGCTGTACAGTGTAAAGCAGCTTCAGGCAACAGACTGAAAGGGATGGTCTGTCTGTCACTGTGAAATCTGGGATGGTGTTATCACCTTTGCTTTCATCAAGAATGCTACAATGTCTTCTCTGCTAAAGGAGGTACTAAAGGAAGCACTGATGTGTCCTTTCCTTCTTATGCAGACAATCGCACCAGCTCTGCATGATGGCTGCAGCGTGCAGGATAATGCATCATTCAGCTACATCTGCTGTTTTTAGTTGAGCAGAGTGCATCAGTGTTTCCCAAATGCTGTGCCTCGAGGTTTTGGGTCAACCGACCTCATTACTGTAGCTGCTCGAGTGTAGACTGTGTTCACACCGTGTGATAGTGCTACAACCCATGCCTCTGCTCTTCCCACAATAATCTTTGATCTATAGATTATTGTGGGAGGAGGGAATAGCAGTGTTGCGTGTTCATTTATCCACTTCGAGGAATCACCAGTAGCACACTTCTTATTTATTAGAAGATTGAATGATTGCATATTATCATGTACATGGATCTCTTTTGTTAAGGCTGTAAAGCAGCTGCAGTCAGACTTTCCAAAAGAGAGTAACCGCCCCGGCAGTTCACAGAGTTTTGTATGAGGATGTGCATCAACTGGTAAAAGTTGGGGAGAAGCTGCCCTGCGCTGAGAGGTGACTACAGCTGCACATTATTTTATACTGATATGTCTGCAGGTTTCTAAGTAATTATTCAAACAGTAAGAAACTAAAGCTTCTATTAAACCCAAATGAGGCCCACACCCAACAGTCCGTCCTTTTATACCTTTCAAGGCGGGAACAATAACATCTGTTCCATTTGTGTCCTTGTACGGGACAGCCGTGGTCACCTGGAGTTTAAACCTGTCCTACACCACCGTCTGTCCTCCAAGTTACCCCACACCCTCCTTTGTTTCCCTGATTCCTCACCCGATAATCACAGCCCAGGCCCGGGATCAGTCTCTTTGGACAGAGCGGTTACTATCAGTCAGTTCAATAAACCTCTTACACATGGAAATATGAAATAGCATTGGTCGTTAATCTTTGAGAAACTGTTGTTTAAGAAGCCATTTGATGTGAGACGTCTTTATCAAACCTTATCTTTAAATCCATCAGCCAGTGTTCCTAATTTAGTGGCTGTTTCTGTAACAGAACTATCATCAGCAGTATTGTTAGGATGAACATGCAAATGTCATGAGACATGCTGCTTAAGATAAGATAAGATAAGATAAGATAAGATAAGATAAGATAAGATAAGATAAGATAAGATAAGATAAGATAAGATAAGATAAGATAAGA
>NW_024582643.1:762265-763382 GCF_018398535.1 Haplochromis burtoni | reverse complement strand
AATACAACGATGGCAGGAAGAGTATTGCACTTAGTGTTATTGCACATGTGTGGATGTGTTTGATCAGCTGGAGTCTTTGTTGTGGAGTCTGACAGCAGTGGGGAGGCCTGTGAAATCTCTCCGTCCCACACCGTGGGTGCTGCAGCCACTGAAGGAGCTGCTCAGTGCTGTCACAGTCTGCTGCATGGGCTGGGAGATGTTGTCCATCAGGGACGACAGCTTTAAGTCCACAACTTAATGGAATCAACAAGTCTTTACTCAACATAACACAGTTTTTATCACATGTTCAGAGAAAGAAGAGGCTCCATGTGAATTTGATTGTGTGCTTTATCAGTGACCCGTCCACACGCACCTATGATGTGACTCGCAGACACGTTAGAGTCAAAGATGTCGCTTAACTCTACAATGAGGGGACAGAGCCTGCGACTGAACCTGGGGATAAATTAAAACCTCAAACTCTGACCTAACTTTGATGCTAGTGCCATCACAGCAAAGTAAAGCAGCCATGTGTGTCCACACAGTCACCACACATCACACAGATCATCTGCGTGATGTGTGTATGCTGCATCTATCCACACAGTGTTTTGTTACTTTTACTGTAGTGTACATTAATGTGTTAGTGTAGGTCATGGGCAGATTCAGCTCAGAGTCACAGCACAGCAGTGATTTCCTCACTGTGTGTGCTGTCGCTCGGTCCCTGACGAAACCTGTTTGTCTGAGGGACAATCAGACAAACACAGAGTGAGTCTGTGTGAGTACACACATGATCAGGGACAGATGACACTCCCCACAGTGTCTCTGTCACACAGAGGCTCTCAGGCATCATCATGCATGTCCTTGTGAACAAACGCTCAGTGACTCAAAAACAGCGAGGGGAGCTCAGGCCTCTACATAGGAGACACCAAACAGCCACTTCATAAACACATAACATAGAAGAGCCACCTCACCAGGACAAGACTTGGCTGTCCATTGGCATCTAAGGTCAAAGGTCACTCTTTCAAGGATGCCAGTGTTCACATTTTGGACAGAGAGGACACCAACTGTCTGCCATCTATAATCCAGTTTTGAGATCCTTCCCAGACACCTTAACACCCACTCACATCCTGGGCCATGTTTA
>NW_024582643.1:755515-761634 GCF_018398535.1 Haplochromis burtoni | reverse complement strand
CTCAGGAAAAATAAAGCACCGAAATGTGCGCTGCTTTTCGGTCTGGTTACTACCGTTCTTGGCACCAGATACCGGTACCCATCCCTAGCTGAGACTGAAGGAGTCACCTGGATGATGACAAAATGTTTCTCCCACTGAAAACGTCCAGATGAACAGAATCGACTTTTGTGAACGTCCATCTTTGAACAGAGGGCGGGGCTTATGACATCAACTGTCTGCCATCTATAATCCAGCTCTGAGATCCTTCCCAGACGCCTTAACGCCCACACACACCCTGGGCCATCTGACCTCAGGAAGTCACATGATAGGGTGGGGCCAGGTTTCACAATGAGCTCACCCGACACTTGTGAGCTACGCCCATTTTCACACCTTGTGGTTTCAGCTGCTTGCTTTTCATGCTCAGCATCTGAGCACTCTACCTCACTCACACAAACACTTTTTATTTATGCACCGACACTGCAATAGATCCATCAGACGTGGGGTTAGAATCTTGCCCAAGGATATTTGGTTAGTAGGTGACCGGCTCCACCACCCGAGCTACATCCCCCGTGCTGAGATGTCCTGTGAGCACTGCACATCCTGCTTCGTTTTCACTGGTGTCTGGGTCAGAGTTAGCCGGCGGTGTTTCCTATGGGTCAGCTCAGTGTGGACAGACTCTGAAACTGCTGTTAACCTTCTGCTGCTGTGGGAGAAGTAATGACATTTAAATGTGACATTTTTCAATAATGCAGTGTGATACCATAACCAACAAGCAGCTAGTAAACACATAGTTTCTCTACAGGAATCAGTGACACAGAATATAAAAGACTGTGCAGTAGGACCTCGGCTCTCTTTTATTTTCAGGAACAGTGTTATACCAACAAATGATTGTCCATGTCTGAGCTGTTGGACAATGAACTCTGAATAAGAGTTCTCCTGCCACAGGTTGGAAGCTGCTATTTTATATTTCCCTCTTTTAAGCAGGTAACAGTGTGACAGTAAAAATGTCTTTTTTATTAGGGCTTTGCAATCAGGGCAGCAGAAACTGAACAAACACAACATCACAGCTCTGGAAAGTTATCGCTGGAAATGGCGCCAGAGCGGCTCGATGCTGAGCAGCTTAAATGTGAGCACAGCTACATGGACTTCATGTCTGTGAGCTTTGAGGTTTCAGGTGTTCGAAGGAAAACATGAGAGAGGTCAGAGGTCGTATGGAGGACGGCTGCTTCGTGCTTTATGTCTCCCTTCATGCTGCTCCTGTTGATGCTCAGTGTTCATCCACAAAACTTCCCATCGGCGCTGTTCCTCCTTTCCCGGCCGCTCCTAACAAACCTCACCCCAAACTGGAAACGCAGATGGACGAGCTTCGTCAGACGCGCTAACACAAAGATTTCTGAAATGCTGGCAGCGCCGAACTGCTTAATGAAAATGCGCTTGGCTTCAGGAAGGATCAGAAGGAAAATCTGTTTCCTGAGAGCTTCTCATCCCGGGATGGAGAGTTTACAGCTGCTGCTGGATGGGGTTCGTCTGTAGGTATATGCTAATCTATGCTAATGGCTCCTGTGTTCCCTCCAGCTGGCTTTGAAGTGAGCGTAGGAGTGCAGAGTTCCTGCATCAGGGAAAAATGGAGCTGCAGGCAGAGCCGAGGCCGTCGGCCTGCGGTCTTAACGAGACGCTTTCCTTCCACAGAGAGCTCAGCTGCTTGCATTTAGGCCGATGACATGAGATAAGGCGCTAACGCTCACCTCAGCAGACGATTGTGGTGTGACGGTTTTCCTGCTCACGTGCGTTTCCTTTTGTTTTGATTCATTTACATGTTTCTGACGCTGGATGCACTGCAGAGATGCAGTTGCTGTTAACAGCCTCTCGACGCACTCTGCTGTGATGGGTCAGCCGCCTGAGTGAGCTCATGCTCCACTTTAAGTTCATGCTTTAGTTTCTTTCAGCTCTAATGCCTCGTTAGGATTTTTATCCTAATGTGCTGCAAAGCCACCAGCTGGTTTCACTCGTGACCCACTAAATGAGAAATCTGCACCTCTGATGTGGAGCCAGGCATCCCCTCGTGTCACCGCTGGCCCTGTCGCAGCAGTAGCGAGCTTGAAAGAACGTCAGATCCGTCCTTGAACACGGCGCCGAGCCGGAGTCAGCCGTATGAGGCAGTAACTGGGCTAATGTAATTCATCCTCATGCAGCTCCAGAGCATTTTCTCATGACTTTTTAATGTGGTCTTCCCATAAAAAGCTTAGCCCAGATAAAAGTTAGGTCATTAAGATCAGAGCTTCCAAAAAAAGACTGAACTGATGATCAACAAACACCTGAAGCTCACGAAGTGCAGCCTGTGATCACTGCTTTGAACACAAACACAGAGAGCAGTGTCAACAGCACCAAACTTTGTCCTCGTGTGTCCATCAGACTCCAGGTAAACTCCTGTGACCAGCAGAAGAACAGGAACACAGGTTATTCTGTGTGAGAGGAAGGTTTCCTGTGGCCCATCAGTGCATTTGTAGCCCACACTGGGAGGATGGGGAAGACGGCAGAGGCCATTGAGACGATGCTTCCTCTGTTTTGACCAACTTTGTCTCAGCAGAGCTTAAAAGCAGAGAAAAGAAGTGATCTTACAAAGCCAGCTCTTCCCCGATGTTCCCTGAGAGTTCCCTAATGTTTGGACTCAAAACCTCTCCTGGAAGCTGTCTGTGAGCTTCCTGCCTCCTACGTTGGGCCCAAAGGAAACTCCTTTCAGACCTGAGGCTCACCTCATTTTCCAGTGACTCTCCACAGGGATCACAGGCCGAGGTCTGAGACGCTGCTTTACGCCCAGTATTTTCAGAAGAGAACCACACACCTGCACCAGGATACTACCGCACGCAAAAGTCATGTCGCGCTTTAGCATCGTTTAAGCCATTTCAGCCACCCTTGCACAGATGCTGCATCCGCGGTGGCTGGAAATACGAGCATATGATTAGTTTGATGGGTTTTTACCACCTGTTCATTGATGAGTGGGTGCAGAGAGTCTCAGACTGTACGCAGGGAGGAGCTGCAGCAGCCTGAAAAGGTGAGATTTTTGGAGAAAATTTGCCGTTTCTTTGCTTCCAGTTTGAACTTCTTCTACTCCTCTATGAGCTGATGTGGAGGTTTTGTGTGGGTGGTCACGTGGCGCTCAGATTCACAGTTCGCTGTGACTACAGCACAGTTTCAGCTAGATTAGAGACCTGGATGCAGCGTTTCACTTTGTTCGCTGTAAAACATGTTGATGAAGAATGAACAAATGTGACAAGATGTGAGAAGTTTGTGTGAATGTGTGAAGAGACTTCCTGTTCCAGAAGCCCTTCAAATGTTTATGGAAAACAGCGTTCCTCCCTGAGAGCGCAGCTCGGTGGTGTAAACAGTTTGGTGTGTGTGTGCAGAAACAAGGACATGCTGCTGAGGGTGAAGAAAAAAACGTAGAGTCGAGCAGGCTCGTTCCCTCCCTCCCTCACAGATGTTGGGAAACTCGTGCTGAAAGCAGAGCCTGCAGATAGAAAACGCGAGGAAGACTCTCTGCACGCTCAGAAGGGAGCGACGATGGTCCGGCTTGATGATCGGCGCCGTGGCGATGGATTTCAGCCGTGGAGGCAATAATGAGCCCGCTCACTCGTCCTGATTGTTTCAGTGTTTTGATTTTTGAAGAAGCTTTCTTTAAAACGTGTCAAAAGACAAAAAGCTTTTTCTGCAAAACTTTACAGCACAAACTTTGAGTTACGAGGAGCCGCAGGGGAGACGAGCAGCTTTCATCTCCTCCTCAGAAACACTAAGAGAAACTCTGAAGTCTCTAAAGTTGCAGCTTGTGTGGAGATCACAGACTTTTAAATTTAACCAAGCTTTAACAGGAAGCCCAGAGGTGGATGTGCTGATTCTGCTCCCACAACAATCCAAAGATTTCCACACTGTCGTCTCAGAGAGAGACAGCAGGAGCACTGATGCTAACCTTCAGTTTGTTTCACCTCGGTTTGGATGGTAGTTCGAAACTGGACGTGGACCAAAGGAAAACATGAACACAACCTTCATCCAAGCTTTAAAGTGTGGAATTTAGTGAAATATCTTAAATATCTCAGGCATAAAGATCTGGAAAATAAGAGATGAACGCTGATGTCCAAGCGTCCTCTTTCTGTAACTGGACTGCAGAGTTTGAACTGAGGGCTGTTTCCGATTGAAAGTTACGCCCAAGCAGAACCTCACCTGCACCCTTCCATAAAGACGCTGTTATGACTCGGATCGTAGCCGACTCTCTCGCAGAAATACTGGCGTAAGCGTTTGGACCGTTGACTCTCTGCTGGCTTCAAATAGAGATGGTTACCCCGCAACCAAACAAGCCCCACATGTGCCTGACGGCAGTCCTCATCGTGACCAGCCTGGCACTCATAGACGCCTACCTGGTGGAGCAGAATCCGGGTTCCCGGAGGCTCGCTGTGTGCGTCACCGTGTTGGCAAGCGACGCGTGTTTCCTCGTCGTCCTTCGATACGTGGCCGTCTGGGCTGGGTCAGAGGTGCACACCGCGAGGCGAGGCTATGCCATGATGCTCTGGTTCTTCTACATCTTTGTCTTGGAGATCAAGGTCTACTTTGTTTATCAGAACTACAAGTCCCAGGACACGGCCGCAGGTGTGGAGGTGGTGGATGTAGGTGTGTCCCGGAGAGGTCTTACGCTGCTGCTGTCCATCTGCATGCCCATTGTGTTCGTAACACTGGCTGCGATAGATCACCTGGAGTACTTGCGACCATACAAAAAAAGAGAGGAGATACGGAGCCGCCTGTTCTGGGTGGTGCTGGACCTGCTGGATGTCGTGGATGTTCAAGCGAACCTGTGGGAGCTTCAAAGCGAAGGACTCCCTCTGTGGGTGGAGGGTTTGATGTTCTTCTACTGCTACATCCTCCTCCTGGTGCTGCCGTGTGTCTCCCTGAGCGAGATCAGCATGCAGGGGGTGAACATCGTCCCCCACAAAATGATGCTCTATCCCATCCTCAGCCTCGCCACCATCAACATCATCACCCTCCTGATCCGCACGGGAAACCTGCTGGTCTACGGGGACATCCGAGTGTCGGGGATCATGATGGGAAAGAATGTGATCGCCATCTTAATGAAGAGCTGCAGCCTGCTGCAGTACAGGAAACACCAGCCGGCTGCTCCTCCAGCGGATCGGGGCGCCGAGATCCAGAAGAACTCTCAGGAGGAGGTTCAGGTGTACGGCGGTCAGCACGTGGGGCTGCCCAGAGTCGTGATTGAGGACTTCACCAGCATCCCAGAAGAGGAGGAAGAGGAGGAAGAAGGCGAGGTGGGCGGTGATGATGTCAGTCAACAAGAGGTGAGCTTGAATGGCGATGAGATAAAAGAAGGAGAAACCCAACTGAAGCAACGGGACACGACTGGTTTGGGATAAACGAGCATCTGCGGTGCCGTGGAGAAACTTCCCGATCTGAGGAGCGCAGGTTGACTCAGCGTCTGCAGTCCCAGAATCCAACATGCTCTCACTGCGTTGCTGTAATACTGATGAACAGGTTGGACATTTCTTCAAGTTCTTGTTCATGAACTCAAACCTGACCGTTTCTAAGGAAAGGTCGTTTTTATTGTTGTTGTCCTGCTCTTGCTCTGATATAAAAAGAATTTCACTTAAAACATGAGTAGAAATCATCTTGTTCACACAGATATATGGTGGGGATGTAAAATTCATTTTTAGAGTGCTGAATTTAAACCTGTCACACGTCTCTGAGAACCAGTCACTTAGAAAATGCCCTGAAAGCTTCTTGTTGGCAGGTTCAGATTGATGCTGCTCTCATGTCTGTGAGCAGATATGAAGTAGAGCAGATTTGGGCTCAGAGGGCTCTGATGTAATCTGAGAGAATTGAAACACTAGCTCAGCCTGTTAGGTCCATAAACAGTAACACAAATCCAAGCAAACCCTTCCTCGGTGTCAGTGTTGAAGCCGAACAGCAGCTCCTCATGGATGAAAATGATGATTCTTCACTGGCTGAGGAGACGATGCTGGAGCTTTTACCTGGTGTGTTTCCACACATTACACTTATAAAGATACGGGCCGTGTGAGGAAAGGAGCAAGGGAGGTGGCGTCGTTACCTGAACAGGTGTAATCTCAGTTTCTGGACACTTT
>NW_024582643.1:744213-754526 GCF_018398535.1 Haplochromis burtoni | reverse complement strand
CTGAAGAAGTTGTTTCTCAGGATATTCATAAATTATGACAGAGCAGCAGACGTCAACTCAGTGACACGACCAGCAAACGGCTGACAAGGCTCCGTCCTACCTGTAGAAGTCCATCATCATGTAACGCAGGGCTGAGGTGACTGTGCTGCTTTTGTTGATGGTTCATATTTGGAAAAGAAAACTAATAAAATGACTAAAATACAATTTGAAGCCAGTATGCTTTCAAAGCAAAGCAGCTTTGTGGTCAGTCTAAAATGTGAAAGTTTAGTTTCCTGTTTGCACACCCTACGTTTTATCTGCCTTCAAGTCTGATTTTAAGTTTTTTTCCCTCTTATTTCAAAGCCAGTGCACGAACATGTAAACAGAATCATCCCTGCAGTACGCCAGTGTGGCCACAAGATGGAGCCAGACCTCACACATTAAAATTAATTCATCGTCAGGTGAAGGACAAATTAAAAAAGAAGAAAAGCAAATTAAAATGTGACGGTGATGCCATTTCAGGTAGAAAAGCACTGGCAGTAAACTGCTTGTTTTTTCTTTCTTTTCCAGGGCAGCTGTTCAGCTCCGTAAAGCTCTCCTACAGACACGCATGAGCATGTTTGTGCTGTTTCTCTGCTCTGTTTAAATCGCAGTAATTATCACAAAGAGGCTACACTGAGACCGCTGAGTTCATTTTTAAAGGGGACATGAAACTCTAATTTACCCCCCTAAACCCTGCCGTCAAACACTCACACAGATGTAACTATAAAATATTATATTTCCTAAACACATCCAAACAGTTTACAGCATCAGAGGTTGACATAACAAGACTGAAGTCGAAATCCTGACGTCCATCAGCAGGTCCTCAGCTTTACTGTCTCCTTCACCATCAGTCCTCACTTCTAATATGAAGGAATCCAGTCAGTGAGATGATGTGACGTGATGTTCTTTTTCACCTAATTTCCCTGCAGATCGTGGTTCAGGAAGAAACTTAGTTGTTTGTGGTGTGATGAGCATGAAGTAAACTGTCTGCATGTGCTTTATTGCATGAATTAGTGCTGATCGTATCAGCTGACTGCTCTCAGCCAGAGAAGGAAAAATCACCTGTCACCTGACTCAGACAGGCTCTCTTCCACAGTCCTCGTTTATAAAGTGCTTCACAAACCCAAACATGACGACTAACAGCTGGATTTTCCCGTTTCAGTGCAGCAAGCCAAACACCAAACAGCCACAGTGTATCCTCGGTTTAACATAAGATCATTGTTGCAGCACTGACCTGTTCGCCTTACACTGATGTTTAGTTTTAGTGTCCTCATTTTCCTCTGAGGTATCGATTCTGTCACTAGTTAGCTAACATTTCAATTCAATTCAACTTTATTTACACAGCGCCAAATCACAACAGTCGCCTCAAGGCGCTTTTTATATTGTAAGGTAGACCCTACAATAATACATACAGAGAAAAACCCAACAATCATATGACCCCCTATGAGCAGCACTTTGGCGACAGTGGGAAGGAAAAACTCCCTTTTAACAGGAAGAAACCTCCAGCAGAACCAGGCTCAGGGAGGGGCGGGGCCATCTGCTGTGATTGGTTGGGGTGAGAGAAGGAAGACAGGATAAAGACATGCTGTGGAAGAGAGACAGAGGTTAATAACAGATATGATTCAATGCAGAGAGGTCTGTTAACACATAGTGAGTGAAGAAGAAACACCCAGTGCATCATGGGAATCCCCGGCAGCCTATTGCAGCATAACTAAGGGAGGATTCAGGGTCACCTGGTCCAGCCCTAACTATATGCTTTAGCAAAAAGGAAAGTTTGAAGCCTAATCTTGAAAGTAGAGATAGTGTCTGTCTCCTGAATCCAAACTGGAAGCTGGTTCCACAGAAGAGGGGCCTGAAAACTGAAGGCTCTGCCTCCCATTCTACTTTTAAATACTCTAGGAACAACAAGTAGGCCTGCAGAGCGAGAGCGAAGTGCTCTAATAGGGTGATATGGTACTACAAGGTCATTAAGATAAGATGGGGCCTGATTATTTAAGACCTTGTATGTGAGGAGCAGGAGAATCCTGGATTTAACAGGAAGCCAAAACAGGAGAAATCTGCTCTCTCTTTCTAGTCCCTGTCAGGACTCTTGCTGCAGCATTTTGGATCAGCTGAAGTGGGACATTTTTATTTCATGCCTGGATTCTCTGAACATGAATGCTGAAGGTGGAGCTGAGGAGTGGAGGGCTCGCTCTGCTGGAAACCCAGAAGAAGAGACGGAGGTGTCTCCTCACCAGGATGTGCTGAGCAGCTCTGCTGTGTCTGCTCTTGGATAAGCCCCCCCTCCCCCGGCTCTCAGCCCCGCCCTTACTGGTAGCCGGGCTGGAGGATCAGCTCACGGCATCGCAGAGACTGCCGACCGGGAGAGGAAACGATGGCGGCGGTTGTGGACCGGTGGTCCACCGACACGTCAGCGGGGACCGAGGCTGCCGGGGAGCCAGACAGTCGCGGCCCGGTGCCCATGAACCTTTTCGCTACCTGGGAGATCGACCGGTCCTCCCCGAGCTGCGTGCCCAGGTAAGAGGATCGATGCCCGGGCAGAGAGGAGAGGACGACGCACCTGTTTGTTCTGTGTGTGTGTGTAAATGTTTTCATGTGTGATCAGTAAAGATGCAGCAGGTGCGTTCAGGTGAGTCTGGGGAACTCGAGCCTCTGTGCCTGTAATTACTGATGAATGATGATCTTTATCATTTCCATGAACCTGCTCATGCAGAAGTCCAGACTTGGTTCCTGTTGTTTTAGTTTGTGTTCATTTTTAGTTTCAGTCCAGTCAGAGGTGTTTGTACAGCGTGTGACTGTGGACGCTCACAGGGATCCTGCTGCTGCTGAGAGCTGTTCTGTCTGCAGTTTGTTAAACCTGAATTGGCAGTGTGAGTTTCTCAGAGGTCTGTGGGTGTTTTATGATCGCACACACCCTGGCATTGTGCTGTATACCTTATTGTTAAGACTGATGCCCTTCAACCTGCTGATGCGTGCAGGTGAAGCCCGTCCAGTTGTTTTGTCGGTGATGGTTGTAAAACACCGTGTTTGCACAGTAATGTGAAACTCTCCTTTTAAACTGATCAGGTGCAACAGAAGGGAGAGCAGGGCTGTGCCTGCTGTCATTCAGCAGTTCATCCACAGGATGACAGGATGGTTTCAGACTTCCTGATGTCAACTTGAAGTCAGATCAGCTTCAGTGCTTCCTTTATTACTTCCTTTGGCAGAGGAGACACCGGAGCGTCCTTTACGGTCTCATAAAGGACGCTCAGATCATGAATCAGATCAATCTCCTGTCGAGTTGATCTGATGTAAACTGTCGGTGGTTCAAAGTGAAGCTGCTCCTCCTCACTGTCCCGCAATGCTCAGGGGTTTCACCTGGTTCTGGCTTATCAGCGGTGTTAAGACCAGAGACACCTGCAAGGTCATGACCTCAGTGATTACATCAGCTTTCAGCAGCCAATTAGAAGTGGACAAAAAAATCCTGATGACAGCCGATTAACGTTCGTTCTCTCTGATTGCCACCTGCCTGTTTCTGGGCAGATTAGCAACATGTTCGTGCAGGGGTTAAGGAAGCCAAGCAGTCAGTGTTAATCCTCTTAAATGTCCTGTTGACTCAGGAAGCAGCGAAGATTAAAGCGAGTCATGCATCACCTCCAAACAGGTGCAAATAATACCTGAAATAATGATTTTAAAGGAAATCTTCTTCATTATGTCGGCAGATATTAAACTCTGCGGTCTCATCAGAGTGATCAACACTCCAACACCGACTGAACCCAGATCAGTCAGCACTGAGTCGCTGATCACAGTCACTGCAGCCTGGCCTCACTGCTCCGCTGTTCTGAGGTCAGTCTGGAGTAAAGACTTGCGGAGCCTCCATCAGCATTTTCTCCAGATCTCCAGATTCATGAACTGGAGCTTTGTCCTGGAAAACTGACGATGTGGAGCCAAGTGAGAAATTTGTGGGTTAATTCAGAGGTTTTCCCACACAGAGCTGTTTGGTTTAAAACAAATACAGACTCATTTCCTGCGTGTTGAACTCTCATAACTATGCATGTGACCAATGATGAACTCTCCTCATCATCACGCTGCTCTGTTACAGTGACCCTCATCGCTGTGCCTGAGTTTAAGCATCTGATCAAAGATAACAGCGCCACCATCAGGTCGGCATGTGAACGTAGAAGGACAAGTAACCTGTTACAGACTGGGGCCTGTGCTGGCGCGTGCCCTCTGTCGAGGCTGACGTTTTTGAGGAGCTGAGAGCCTCACTGTCAGTTTTATGTACAACAGTCGTAGGCTAAAGCTTAACGCACCAAATAAGTGGAAAGTGAGGGTAAAACACACGAAACAAACAATTCATCCACCCACAAAGGCACATTAAAAACAGAAGGTATCCTTCACACAAAGTTTGGATCTATTTTTCACCGCCTACGTGGCAAACAGTGGCTGTGTATCAGATTTGGTGTTACACATCACTGTCTTTGCACGAATGAGAAGGAAATGTGTGAATCTTCATCCTCAGCAGCAGAGCCAGCCTTCTGTCCTCGGGAGGGCGGATCAGAGCTCAGGTGGCACTGTTAGCAGGATTAACTCCTGCTGGCCGGCGTTGACAGGAAGCTGCAGCCTACAGGACGAGTCCCAGCATGACCTCGCAGTAATGAGGTCTCAGGAGGTCAGCCTCTCACACTCAGCTCCCTCAGGACTCAGCTCTATTAAACACGTCCACCTCACTGCTGAAGGGAAGCTGAGGAGGTTAAACAAGCCCCGCCTCCACGATGCGTCAGGAATACACGACTGGAATATTTGAAGTGATGGATCTCCTGGTCAAACATGGCCAGAGTGTAAAAGAAGGAGATAAATGAAGGTGAAGTGAATCACACGGCTCTGGATGCTCAGTTTAAGATGCTTTTTTGTCCTTCATGATTTTTTTTATTCAGCAGAGTCACAAATTTATTTCATTCCAGCATAAAAACCTCGATAATCAGCCCCAGAGTGTGATATTTACTGATAATTACTGATATTTTCTGGGGTGTCTGTAGCTCAGGTGGTTGAGCAGGTTGGTGGTTTGATCCCCTGCCAAATTTCCTTGGGCAGCCCCATGTTGCTCTCCGATGCATCCTTGGATGCATTTGAGAGGCTTTCAGCCAAGAACTGATTCTGTTTTCAGTTTGTTTTCTTAGCAAACACGCTTTGGCTGCTGCCCCTCTGATGGCTTCTGGACAACGGCAATAAGAAGGGAGGGGCCTTTTGGGGAGCAACAGATTAAGTATGGTAAATGGCCTGTGTTTGTACAGCGCTTTTACTAGTCCCTAAGGACCCCAAAGCGCTTCACACATCCAGTCATCCACCCATCCACACACACATTCACACACTGGTGATGGCAGCTACATTGTGACCACAGCCGCCCTGGGGCGCACTGACAGAGGCGAAATAAAGAACTTGTGTTGGAAACCATCTAAAGCTTTAGCAGCTAACTTAGAAGAAAAAAAACAGACTAGCTTTCATCTCCACGTGGACAGAGAGAGGCGCTGGTGTGACAGACAGGAGGCCGAGCAGGACGGACGTGAGCCAATCAGATGGAGCTGAGGCTGAGAGAGGAGGGAGGGTGGATGTTGGACAAAGGATAATGAAGACAGAGCTGCCAGGCAGGATGAGAAGAGGAAGACCTCAGAGGAGGTTCATGGATGTAGTGAAGACCAACATGCAGACGGTTGGCAAGAGGAATTGCTTGTGATTGTCTTCAAACTGCTTGCCCGTAATAATCTGCTGAAACTTTAGTTGCTGAGTTTCCACCGACTTTGAAGCTGGAGTAAGTTTAGCTGGAGGTGCTGGTCAGACTTGTGCTGTGATCTCGTCTGTAGGCTGTCAGTCTGTTCACACCTGCTGCTGTTTGTGTTGACAGTGAAGCTGCTTCCTGTTTGCTGTGCTCTGCAGGCTCTGCATTCTGACCGTGAAGAAGCTGAAGGTTCTGAGGGAGCTGGACAGAGAGCTCAGCTCCGTCATCATCGCTGTAAAAATCCAGGTGAGATTCTGGCAGTCGCCGGCCTGACACTCACCTGTGCTGTCGATCTGACCCTGGATCTGTGTCTCAGGGCTCTAAGCGGACGTTGAGATCCAACGAGTACCTTCCTCCTCCCGACGGCCTCATGGAAACAGACCTGGAGCTCACCTTCTCCCTGCAGGTTGCACATTTAACAAAAATTCCCTTCTCAGCATGAAGAACCACACAGATTGCACACTGCCCCCTGTCTCTGATGTAAAATTGTGTGTGTATGCAGTATCTTCACTTCCTGAAGCGAGATGTGAACCGTCTGCATGTGATGTTGCAGAGGAGGAAGAGGTACAAGAACCGAACCATCCTGGGCTACAAAACCCTCGCAGTGGGTGTTGTCAACATGGCCGAGGTACGACAGGAAGCTCTGCTGCATCGGGAACTCTCGCCACAGCGTGTTGCACGTTTAGCTCAAAGATCTCCCCTTCAGCAAAATTACACCACAAGATTTTGTTTCTCCAGCAGCTGTCGTCAGATCTGTGAGATGGGACGGAAAAGTTTAAAAATGTGTGTGTGTCCCAGGTGATGCAGCGTCCAACAGATGGTGCCCACATACTCGGTCTCCATAGCAACCTGAAGGATGCTTCTGTGCGTGCGGCGGAACTGAGCGTTCATACTCTCTGCAGCCATCCAATAGAAATAGAGGACACAACTGATCACCATGGCAACAAGGGCAAGGCCTCAGGTAGGAGGACAGAGAGTCTGACCATCCCTGCATCAGGTACTTGTTATAAACTGGCTACTGATTGGTCAGACATAGAGTAATATACATGTAAAGGCACAACACACACATTTTTGTTTTCATATCTTAGTGAGGACACCTAACTGACACAATGTTTTCCCGAGCCCCTCACCATCACCATCGCCTAACTGTGGCTCGTGGGGACGGGCACTTTGTCCCCATCAGTATTGTAACATGCCAGTTTTCAAATGTACACACACACTCACAGCAGTCTGTGATGATGTCACTGCAGAGAGCTGTGACATCACTCTGTAAATGAAACGCACATCAGGTCACCTGTTCACAGAAAATGGCTGCAGGTGTCGCTACCGCCGCAAAATGAGCTGAGAGTGTGTGTGTGTGTGTGTGTGTGCGTGGGAGGGGTGAGTGGCGTGGGTGGTGTGTGTGCGTGCGAGTGTGCGTGCGCGTGTGTGTGCGTGTGCGCGTGTGAGTCTGTGTGTGTGCGTGTGTGTGTGCGTGTGTGTGTGTGTGTGTGTGTGCGTGTGCGTGTGTGTGTGTGCGTGGGTGTGTGGTGCGTGTGTGTGTGTGCGTGTGCGTGTGTGTGCGTGTGTGCGCGTGTGTGTGCGTGTGTGTGTGTGTGCGGGTGTGTGTGTGCGTGTGTGTGTGTGTGTGTGTGTGTGTGTGTGTGTGTTGCGCGTGTGTGTGCGTGTGTTTGTGTGTGTTGTGTGTGTGTGTGTGTGTGGTGTGTGTGTCGTGTGTGTGTGTGTGTGTGCGTGTGTGCGAGTGTGTGCGCGTGTGTGTGCGTGCGAGTGTGTGTGTGCGCGTGTGTGGTGTGTGGTGTGCGTGTGGTGTGTGTGCGTGTGTGCGTGTGTGTCTGTGCGTGTGCGTGTGCGTGTGCGTGTGTGTGTGTGTGCAAACAGACCGCTCTCCTGATGTGGAGAACTACTGGGAGGACGATGACGACAGCTTCTCCTCTGAACAGGAAGGAAGTGACGACGCAGTCTTGCCTCAGGTGACCTCACCTTTATATCTTATAAAGCAGCTCTGAGTACAGCATGAAGTCAGTTAAACTTCGGGGATATGGATGTGGTTCAGTAACAGAAGCTTTGGTGTTCATGAAATCAACAACAGGTGTACGAGAGGAGCAACAGTGGGTCCACGCTGCTCTCTTTTTCTGATTATTGTATTTTGTGCGCAGGCTATGAAACCACGACTTTCACTTTGAGCATTTGTGGAGGATTTCACTGAAACAAATGCTCGATGAGCCTCTTTTTCCCCCTCAGGACATATTTGATGATGACGAGGATGTCCGGGGAAAGATTAAGACGTCTCACAGGAAAATGATGCGAACATCCTCGCTGACTCAGGTAAGGACCAATCAGAGCAGCTGATGGTTGAGGGGCCGAAGCTGTCTTTTTCACTTTTCTTGTTTTCTGTCATTCAGCAGCCGAACTTTAAGCAGAAGTTTGTGGCTCTGCTAAAGAGATTCAAAGTCAGTGATGAGGTTGGTACTCACCTTCATTACCTTCAAACTCCATCTGGAGGAACTTCAGGTAGAGCTGTTTATTTTAAACTGGTGTCCTGGTGACAGTCGCCCGTTCCTTGGACCTCTGGGACTTCATCAGAACTGCTGTCAGCGTCCTTGTACTGGTTCTTCCAGCTCGATATTTTGTCAGAAAATCTTTCAGTAACAATACTGAGTGAAGAACCCAGGATCAGAGTTGAAAAAGACTTTTTATTGTCGACTGAGTAACTGAATCAAACACAGCTTTGCTGCTGACATCAGTGAAAATAAAACCGTAACCTGGTTTGTAGGACATGAGTTGTAAAAAGTAGGACCTCTGTTTCGTGACCCCAATTGGCTCGTTTCCTGCAGGTTCTGGACTCGGACCCCGTGGGTCAGAGTCAGGAGGCCGAGGAGAACCTGGACCTCCTGTACGACAGCCTGGAGGTTTACAACCCGAGCGACAGCGGCCCTGAGCTGGACGACAACGACAGCATCCAGAGCACTCCCAAACCCAAGCTCAGGTGAGCCTGAAACACACCTGTCTGCGTTCACAGCTCGTCAAGCTGGACAGGAAGTTTGACCTCCAGTCAAAATGTTAGTCAAACATATTTGTGTGTTTTTAGTGTCCCATCGCAATTCTGAGTCTATCTGAGGTGTGAGGTGGTGACTATGCTGGCTGTTTTCCACCCGCAGGCCGTTCTTCGAGGGCGTCTCTCAGTCGAGCTCTCAGACTGAGATCGGGAGTCAGCAGAGAGAACGGACTGCAGCCGTGAGTGAAACACAGCATCATCATGTGAACATCCAGAACCTGAAGCTCCTGTCAGGAGACATCAGTGTATGATTTCAAATCTTTAATGTGCTGTAAATCCATGGAGCTGTCCACGGTGCTGAATAATCTTTCAGTCTCCGCTTTCTCTCAGACTGGAATATCATGGAAAATACCTGCAGACAGTACTCGGACACAGATGCATATTTGGAAAATAAGACAATTGAAAATTTTTAGAGACAATAAAAATTCTACTGAAAATACTCAAACATCAGCAAAGTAAAGTAAAACGGATTTAAGAACAGGGCATCATTACTGCAGACATTTTTTACTATTAATATTGACAATGTACTTTCTATTCTAACATTTGTTAGGTGAATGAATTACATGTTGATCTGCAGGAGGATCAGACAGCCTCAGAGCTTTAGAAGCTGTGTCGCCCCCTGCAGATCAAGCTGTGTAACTGCATCCTGCTGTTGTTACACAGGCGGCAGATCTACGAGGAGACTCTGAGGAGGTGAAAGGAGAGGAGACCGGGCCGAGGGTGAATCTGAAACACACACACACACTTGTTATATTCAATTCAATTTTATCCCTAGAAATCACTACAGCAGTCGTCTCAAGGTTCTTTATATTGTAAGGTAGAGCCTACGATAATCCATGCAGAGAAAAACCCATCAATCATATGACCCCCTATGAGCAAGTACGGAGCCCTGCAAGGGACATGGCAGAAAAAAAATGAAGGTAAACTTTTGCAAAACTTTTGTGAGATCTCGCAAAACATCAAACTGGTGGGTAACAGACGTCTCCGAAAACGTCGGAGCACTTTTGCAAATATGTGATGTCTTGATAAAGCGAGCAGATATTTGAAGTTTACACAGCTGCATTCTCGCCTGAAAATATGCTACACATTTATTTTGTGACCATTTGTGAGTGATAATAGTAATATTTAAACTAAGTAGCTGCTGCCATTGTTGGGAACTGGAATTGACTGGACCGCGCTATGAATTCTGGGATAGGTGACGAGCCAGGCGACGAAGGCAGTCCCAATTCGAAGGCTGCTCCAAATGCATCCTTCGTGGCCCAACCTATCCTTTCCAACAATGGCAGCAGCTACTTAGTTTTAATATTACTCTTATCACTCACAAGTGGTCACAAAATAAACTTGTAAGATATTTTCGGGCTGTGTAAACTTCAAATATCTGTCTATATTTGCAAAAGTGCTCCGACGTGTTCAGAGACGTCTTACCCACCAGCTCAAAGTTCATCTTCATTTTTCTTCCTCCCATGTCCCTCGCGGGTCTCC
>NW_024582643.1:739784-744091 GCF_018398535.1 Haplochromis burtoni | reverse complement strand
GACATGCTGTGGAAGAGAGACAGAGGTTAATAATATTTGGAAATAAATGATCTGAATTTCAGGAGCGGGGCCACGCCTCCAAACACGCCCCTTCCAGTTCTTGTCTATATACACATCCCCAGCTCTACAACTTGTCCGTTCTTGTTTTCGTGGAAACACCTTTCGAGAAAGTCTTTAACACAACTTATTTTACACGAGTAACGTAATCTTACTCACCCTTCCATTTGCTTACAATCGCGTCCGTCAGCACCTCAGATGAAGGACTACACAGCTCTGCTTCATCGGTTTCCCTCCCAGCAATCCAAGAAACGCAAACACTCTGAATGTCATGGCGGCGCTTCAAAGAGGCCAAATGCTGCCCAGCAAACCTTCTAGCATTTTTCTTGCCAGCCAATAATCCGGTCTGCTACGTCGATCCATCTCGTTCATTAGTTCATTATCTGAACTCCGTCGTGCACAAAATTCCTCAAGGCATCCCTTCACTTCTCATGTGCTTTCACATGATGCTAGTGATTCAAGATTCAACCTTCTTTACTCATCACATGTACTTGTATAACTAAATAAAGAATCTTGAGTCTTGAATCACTAGTATCATTTAAACCCTCCCCCCTTGACACAGAATTCAAAACAACTCTCCAAGCAAAGGCTTTCAGTTCAACCAGCCCTTCCAAGACTGCTCACCATTACCTCTCTTTGTTTCAGAAATCAACACAGTAGTTATCGCTACCTTACCCAAAGTAAATTAATCAGCCGAGCACCCCTTTTCCATCTTCTACTCCAAGACGAGCTCACGTAAGAGTTTACGAGCCATCAAGCCGTTAACTCAAGTAATTAAGCTCTGACAGTGACAACATGTGTCCTACATATTTGTTTAATATGTGCATTGAAGGACATGTCCTGGTCAAAAATGACTCCAAGGTTCCTCACAGCGTTACTGGAGGCCAAGGTAATGCCATCCAGAGTAAGAATCTGGTTAGAGACCATATTTCTAAGATTTTCAGGGCCGAGTACAATAACCTCAGTTTGATCTGAATTAAGAAGCAGAAAGTTAGCGGCCATCCAGGTCTTTATGTCTTTAAGACATTCCTGCAGTTTAACTCATTGGTGTGTGTCATCTGGCTTCATGGACAGATAGAGCTTCTTCTTGTTTTCCACAGAAACCTGAAGATGATGTTGCCATGGGAACAGACACAGGCCCAGCTGCCAAACTATGTAAAACAGAGTCTCAGACACACATGTCACCAAGGTATACACACACACGTAATGTTTGAGCTCCTACAGGTATGAACAGCTGTGTAAAAACGCCTCATACACCTGTGTGCTCCTCCTGCAGTAACACGGGAAGTCAGTCGTCTCGCCACACGTGGATCATCGCTATGAAGGACAGACAGAACTCGAGAGGCATGGACCGAACGAGCAGCATCGACAGTGGGACATCGTCTGATTGCAGGATACCTGCTCCACAGGTGAGAAAGCGTCAGTTCCAGGGGTTTAAGCCTCTTTTTATTAGTAGCTAGTCGGATCAATTTTTAGCACCTTCTCAACCGGGAAAGGTGATCCGAGCAGAGACTAAAATGTGATGTCATCAGCCTGCATGCTACCAATTGCACTTGGTAATATTGCACATCAGGGATACAGGGCGAAAGTTACCATTGTGTATGGGATGTGTGTGTATGTCTGCACGTGTGTGGTCATCTGTAAAGTCTTTGTTGTAGAGTCTGACAGCTGACGGAAGGAAAGACCTCCGATGTCCATACCTTGGATGTTCAGTGGTTGCAGTGGAGAATGCTTGTGCCTGCGGAAGTCTACCACCAGCTCCTTGGTTTTACTGGCGTTGATCTGGAGGTAGTTCAGCTGGCACCAGTCCACAAAGTCTTGGGTCAGTCCTCTGTACTCCTTGTCGTCCCCATCAGTGATGAGGCCGACTATTGCAGAGTCATCAGAGAACTTCTGCAGGAAGCACTGGGTGGAATTGTGGGAGAAGTCTGCAGTGTAGATGGTGAAGAGGAACGGAGCCAGAACCGTTCCCTGTGGGGCCCCCGTACTGCAGACGACCCTGTCCGACACACAGCCCTGAGTCCTCACATACTGTGGTCGGTCGGTGAGGTAGTCCAGGATCCATGTGGGAGCTGTGGGACTCTCAACAGCCTCAGGTTCAGGTTGAAGAGGTGCTCCATCACCCCACACAGGACCTGACAACCCTTGAGCTGAGTACCTGAGTACTGGATTGTAGTGGAAAACCAGTCAATTCCAGTCGAGTGGTTCCCAGTCGATCCACGCAGGCACTAATGGAAAAGGGGCCTTAGTGTCAGCAGGAACATGTTCCACCACCAGGTGTCAGTGTTGCTCCTGTTTTGGTGTTAAAATCACTGATGCTGCATGCCGTCACCTCATTATCTGTGTGTGTGTGTGTGTGTGTGTGTGTGTGCGTGTGTGCGACGTCACTGTGCCATCCGCCTCCTTTTCATCCATACAGAAAACTGCAGATGTGTACACTGCTCTCAGAAATGTAACACTTTGAAACACGTCAGGTCTCAATGGGAAAAATCGTGCTGGATATCTCTGATGTCGACGAGTAACATGTTAGGAATGAAAGGATGCCGTATTGTTTGATGGCCTGCAGAGGGTCAGATACAGGTTCAGGGTCAGAGTGAACTGTCTGTCTTACCTGTATTTCTTTAGCTGGGACCACATCCTGTTGTCACGCCGTTTCTCGTGATAATGGCGGATGGCGTGAGGATGAATTGAGGCTCCGTTTTGGGGCCCTCAGAGGAGACTGGTGTTAGCTTCCGGGCTGGGCAGATGTGCATTTACTAATGAGAAGTGAATGAATTGAAAAAAGGATGTTGGTCGGGCACCAAAACGAGAAAACACAGTTTAAAGTGCAGGGGCGGTCACAGATAGACAGCGAACCAGGAGGGGGGTGTTTGAGGTTTGGCCCCCCTACTGAAATTCAGATAACTTATCTCCAAGTGAAAGATAGACACAGTCGCTGTACCGATTCACGTTTGGGGCTTCAAGTGGGCACTATAGGAACTGCAGTACTTCATATCTGATACTAAAGACTGGTGCTTGTTTTTAGGTAGCTAGAAAGTCGGTTTTGGATCAGCTGAACCACATCCTGTTCTCTGATGATCAGATACCTGACTCCATTATCCTGATCAACACCACAGACTGGCAGGGACAGGTACGCATCCTTTTTCTGTCTTTCAGGGGTTTGAATCAAGCTGAGTTCAGTTTCTATGATCGTTCAGAGCCCAACGTGTCTTTGTCTGTGTCTGCGCTGTCCCTCCTTAGTATCTCTCTGAGGTTCTCTTCGATCAGCCAATCGTCTGCACTGTTTCAACGGCTGATGTTCAGGCCGCCTTCAGCGCCATCATCGGACGCATCCAGAGATTGTAAGAACATCCGTACTTTTATTCTGCACAGACATCAGTGTTTGAATCTGGCTGAGCTCTGAATCCTCTCCTGCATACTTACGTCAAAAAATTCATTTGATTATAAACAAGTTTGCATACATATATGTATGAATATATATTCTCTCTGACCTGAATCCGTTTCTGCAGCTGTAACTGCAACTCACAGACTCCGCCCACCATGAAGGTGGCAGTGGGAGGAGATCAGAGCTACCTGACCACAGTGCTCTGCTGCTTCGTAGAGCAGCTGGCCAGCAAGACGTCTGATTGGTTGAGCTACATCCGCTTTCTCATCATCCCTATTGGTGCGCCTATCACACACACACACACACACACACACGAAACATACACACATTTCACTAAATCATTGTCTCAGTTGCGATGAGAGTACCGTCTGGAGACGCCAGTATTTGTTCTATATCTACTGATCATTTGGTTTTTGTATTTGTTCAGCGTAAAAGTTGGGTGAAAATAACATTTTCTTCATTTTTGTTACAAATAATTTAATTGTAACAAGTATTGTGCAGTTGTTAGTTTGCAGATTTATTAAATATATATCATTCAGAAATACTGTCATGGCCCTGAGTGTGACGACTCAGTGTTTTGTATTTGTTTATATTATTCGATGTTCTTGTTTATTCTGTTATGTCTTTTGTTGAGGTTTGCCATTTGTTTGGTTTCTGTTCTGTGCTCACACTTCTCTGTGTTCCCTCTGTCTGTGTGGTGTCACTCACCGTCTGCTCGTGAAGCTGTTAAGTTCAGTGTCTTGTCGGGTTCTGTGTCTGTGAGTTTCCTGTTTTATTCTGAAGGTCTCTGTCTCATGTGAGTGTTGTCAGCCTTACGTCTGTGTCTCGTCAGCCAAATTTCACCCAATCTTTTTTTTTTTTTTTT
>NW_024582643.1:705450-736549 GCF_018398535.1 Haplochromis burtoni | reverse complement strand
AAGACGGTACGGTGTTATCCTAATAACAAACCGTGGGTAACACAGGAAGTCAAAGCTGTCCTCAACATGAAGAAGAAGGCTTTCAGGAGCAAAGTGAAGGAGGAGATGAAAGCAGCACAGCGGGAGGTGAAACGCTGCCTGAGGGAAGCAAAGGACACCTACAGGAGGAAGGTGGAGCAGAAGTTGGAGAGGAACAATATGAGGGAGGTCTGGAATGGTGTGAAAACCATCACAGGCCACAACACCAAGAAAAGCACAGTGGGGGGGACTGTGGAGAAGGCAAACGAACTCAACAACTTCTTCAACAGGTTTGACCAGCCCACAACCCCCCCACCCTCACCCTCACTACAGAGTCCTCTCCCCACTCTCCTACCTCCCTCGCTTCCCCCCCTTCCTGACACCATGACACCCCCCTCCTCCAATCCCTCTCTCAGCAGCAAGACATCTCCCCCCTCCCCTCCTCCCAAACATCTCCCAGTGTCACAGTGGATCAGGTCAGGAGACAACTGAGGAAGCTTCGCCCCAGAAAGGCAGCAGGCCCAGACAAGGTGTGTCCTAGGATGCTAAAGGCGTGTGCTGCTGAACTTGGGGAGCCGCTACAACGAGTCTTCAACCTCAGTCTGCGACTGGGGAGAGTGCCCGCCCTATGGAAGACATCCTGCATCGTCCCGGTCCCCAAAAAGAACCGGCCCAATGAGCTGAATGACTTCCGACCGGTGGCACTGACGTCACATCTTATGAAGACTCTAGAGCGGCTCTTCCTCAACCTCCTCCGACCACAGGTACAACATGCCCAGGACCCACTACAGTTTGCATACAAGGCGGGTGTCGGAGTGGAGGATGCCATCCTGTACCTCCTACACAGAGCCCACTCACACCTGGATGGGGGAAAAGGCACGGTCAGGATCCTGTTTCTTGACTTTTCCAGTGCCTTTAATACCATCCGGCCCTGTATGCTTCAGGAGAAAACTGAACAGGATGGAGGTGGACCCCTGCCTGGTGGCTTGGATCTCCGACTACCTCACCGACAGACCACAGTACGTCAGGCTGAAGGACATCACGTCTGACACTGTGGTCAGCAGCACAGGAGCACCACAGGGAACTGTGCTGTCCCCTCTTCTCTTCACCCTGTACACCTCTGACTTCTGCTACAACTCTGAATTATGCCATCATTCAGAAGTTTGCAGATGACACGGCCATCATGGGGTGTATCTGGGATGATCAGGAAGAGGAGTACAGAAGTCTGGTGAGGAACTTTGTCGCATGGAGTCACACAAACCACCTGCAACTCAACACCTCAAAGACTAAGGAACTGGTTGTGGACTTCGGGAGGTCCAGAGAAGGTCCACTGCCGGTTCAGATAGAGGGGGAGGAGGTGGAGGTGGTCAACAAGTACAAGTACCTCGGGCTGTGGGTGGACAATAAACTGGACTGGTCATGCAACACAGAGCACCTGTATAAAAAAGCCCAAAGCCGACTGTACTTCCTCAGGAGGCTGAGGTCTTTTAACATCTGCAGGAAGCTCCTGAGGATGTTTTACCAGTCGGTGGTTGCTGGAGTACTTTTCTATGCTGTGGTGTGCTGGGGGAGCAGCACAGCAAAGAAGGACTCATCCAGGCTGGAGAAACTGATCAGGAGGGCTAGCTCTGTGGTCGGCATGAAGCTGGACACTCTGGTGACAGTGGCAGAGAAAAGGACATTAAAGAAACTGATGGACATTATGGACAATGCCGGCATCCTCTGCACACGGCCATTAACAACCAGAAGAGTCTGTTCAGTGACAGGTTGCTTCTCCCCAAGACAAGAACTAACAGACTTAAAAACTCCTTTGTCCCACACGCCATCAGACTGTTTAACTCCTCTCTGGAGGGGAGAGGGAGGGGAACAGGAGGACAAAGGAGGGGGGAACAACTAAGCTGTAGTGCCTCTTCACCTCACTGTGCAATACCTTTGTTAATAGTCAACAGTGCAATAGACTCAATACTTGAAATGTGCAATTCACTTGTATTTTTATTTTTTATTCCTATTTATTCTATTTATCCCCTTTGTATATTTTATTTATATTGTCTCTGTATTTATATATGTGTGTGTGTGTGTGTGTGTGTGTGTGTGTGTGTGTGTGTGTGTGTGTGTGTGTGTGTGTGTGTGTGTGTGTGTGTAGTATATATATATATTTTTAATGTAACTTCGGTCGTTGCTGTGCTTTTTTTTAGAAGTCGAATTTCCCAGAGGAACCCACCCGAGGGATTAATAAAGTTCTATCTTATCTTATCTTTATATAATGATGTGCTACGTGACCGCTAGCGACACAGCTATGTTAGCATAATATAAACAAGCTAACTTTTTTTCCACTCGATAAAAGTTAACGTGAGTGTTCTCGGTGGTCAGGAACAAATGTAATCGCATGGCAGGATGCTGTAAAAGGACCAAACTTCAGCCAGGAGAACAACTGAGATAATCCATCCACAATACGAGGTTAGTCATTCATATACTGCTGCATGGGCTGGGCTGTAGTTACATCCTAAGGTTTTAAAAACTGAGCTTAAATAAATGATTAGCGGTAATAAAAGCCGAGGGAGGTCAACAGTGATCACTGACTGTTTTAGGAGCTTTTTGAGATCAAATAGAAGAAAATACAAAACATTAAACATGTTAACAACACAAAAGCCATATTAAACGCAGACTACTTTAGGCCCGGAAGTAGGATTCGTCGCGTCATCACTTAACAACCAGATTGTGTGTCAAACGGAGAGTTTTGTACTGTGTATTTGGGACATTAGTCATCGTGACTCCACATGTTTGTGTCCAGATGTTTTGACCTGGGTTGATGCACCATCAACAGCAGCTCCCTGTCCTAACACGTCTTCAGGTTGTGAAAGAAACGCATCGAGTTACACAAGCAATAATTTTATTTCCTCCAGGATGTTACAGTCACGTATAAACCTGTAATATGGAAGCTCATCAAACAGCAGCTCTGGTTTTGGATGAATGGCTTTCATCTCTAAAATAAATGCAAGCTTTTATTAGCCTCACATAAATGATAGAAATATACTGGTCCCAGCACTGTGACTTACAGGATTGGCTTTTTGGATTTAAAGGTCAGTTCTTCCAAAGTGATTTGCATATTTTTGTCTCTATCAACTCCTGCGAGGGGATCCTTTATGAACAATCTCTAACTGTGTCTGTATTCACTGCTGCATGCACTGTGTGCTTTCAGAAGATATTTTCTGAACACCTGAATGAACAGGACGAAGGAGCCGTGAGTCCAATGAGATGTAAAAAGGTTTTGAGGAGCTGCTTTATTAAATCGTCTGTGACTTCACCTGTCCAAGCAACTGCTTTTAAACCGTCACATTAAGACTCAAAACATTATTATAGAAATAATGGTTCACTTCTCTCCGTTTTCTCCACATAGAGATGTTACTGTGGATAAAGAGAAACCATTTCTTTGTTTTAAAGCAGTTTGGTGAACACTGATTACTTTGGCACATTCACAGTAAGAGGAGCACACTTCCTGGAAACACTGACTGCTCTGGAGCATCTAAAATACGTGCCAGTCAAAACCATGACAGCTAAGATAAATAAATATAAGTCCCACATTTGAGCACACAGTAATAAAAACTTCACATTGTTAAAGAATGGTGTATTTGTCATGGTTAGCAGTGCAAACCCAAGACGCAGGCACTACTGATATGAATGAGCTTTATTACAGTTTTTCTCAGTTGCTTTGGTGCATTTCTCACAACAGAATTAAACTTTGCACAATAGTTAGTTCAACCTCCACAACATGTAGTCGTTTTGGCACAACCTTGTGGCGGTTTCATGTTCAAGGCAAATGCCTTTGGACATGAAGCAGTTGAGTAAGTACAAATATCTAAAGAATGGTCACTTTTGACTTGCTATTCATCACTATCTCCTTGCTTTTATCATGAATGTCACAATTATTTATACTTGTACCGGCTGAATAGTCATTGTCCTTACAACTAATAGTCTTCATTTCATTGCTTGTGTCAGTGCACTCAAAATTGTTGAACATCTTGTCAAACAATTTGTACACCCATTTTGAAAACCCTATTTTTAAGGAGTTTCCATGAAAATCTCCATAAATTACTTTTCTCAGGTGAACCTTATCTCACACTAATGAAAATTGGTGTGTGTTACTCTTACTTGCAACCAATGAAAAGCCTCTTCAAGGTTCAAGGTTCTTTATTATTTGTCACATGCATAGTTATACAAGTATAACACACAGTGAAATGTAGCCTGACACGCTCCTCGACATGTGCAAAAAAATTGGGGGGGGGGGGGGGGGGTAGAGGAAGAACATATATATATATATAATTTATATATATATATATATATATGTATATTTCTTCCTCTATAAACTCATTATATATATATATATATATATATATATATATATATATATATAGATATATATATATATATATATATATATATATATAGATATATATATATATAGATATATATATATATATATATATATATATATATATATAGTATATATATATATATATATATATATATATATATATATATATATATATATATATATATATATATGATAGCGTAGTGGTTAGACTACACGCCTTTGGAGCAGAGGATCGCAAGTTCGATTCCTGCCTGGGGCGTCTGTATCCAGTAAGGGTCCTAAGGCTAGACCCCCTATGCTAAGCGAGCCTACCGCAGACATGAGCGAGACAGATAAATATGAAGGCATGCCGGCTCGGACGTCGCCCGGATCAACAAGGTCCGCGTCAGGTGTTGAGGAACCAGGGCACCCTGACGAAAAGTGGGCTACTGGAACAAGAAGGCATCGGTGGGCAAGAGATGAAAACAGGGCGTTGTTGGAATGCTACTACGCAAGTAACCCCGGCGGAAGGGGCTACATGAATAGGATGACGGACCTATGGATTCTTCGATACCCAACATCCACAATGACGGCGAAACAACTAGTAGCTCAGTGTTCCAACATTCGAAAGAAGGGACTGCTCTCACAGCTAGAGATTGACGAGGTACAACACAAATGCTATCGGCAAGGAGGAGTCAGGACGCCAGGTCAGGGGGGAGATATCATCACCCCCACCCGAGATTGGGTACATAGCCCCAAGTGCGATAGGAGAAGGATCGTTGAGTGCGAGAGGAACTGACCTGAAAAATAGGATCATGGCCAAGCTTGAAACCTGGATCCCCCGTAGCCGGTTACCAAGATTACGTGAAGTACCCTCAGAAGGTCTGCTAGATGATGTTAATGCAGCACTACGGGCAATACCTACAACCACGATTACCGACACTAACAAGCTGATCTACAATACGGCAGCAGTGATCAGTGAGATGCTTGGCTACAAGTTGAACAGCCACAAGGGGCAGTACCCTCCCTGGAGAAGGAGGCTAGAGGGCAAGATCAAAGTAGCACGGAGGGAGGTTAGCCAACTAACGGAGTTGCAGAAAGGTGCGACAAAGAAGGTGCATAAGAAATACAGCAAGCTGTCCATACCTGAGGCCTTGGAAACTGCCAAGCAAAGACTCACAGCCTTAGCCAGCCGCTTGAGGAGGTACACCAGAGAGATAGAAGGCAGGAGAATAAACCAGCTGTTCTCCACAGAACCAGCAAAGGTGTACTCTCAGTGGCAAGGGAACAAATAAGAGAACAGCACCACCAAGGCTGGAGACGGAGCAATACTGGAAGAGCATATGGGAGAAGGACGCAACCCATAACGGCAATGCTCAGTGGCTAGTGGATCTGAGGGCAGACCACAGCGACCTCCCTGAACAGGGTCCAGTAACCATCACAGTGGCAGATATCCAAGAAAGGGTCTCCAGTATGAAGAGTTGGACAGCACCAGGGCCCGACATGGTTCACGCCTACTGGCTAAAGAAGCTGACTGCACTCCACGAGCGTCTGGCAGCACAAATGAACCAGCTGCTAGTTAACGAGAGACACCCGGAATGGCTAACCGAAGGTCGGACGGTCCTGATCCCCAAGGACCCCAAGAAGGGACCGGTCCCCTCCAACTACCGACCAATAACCTGCCTCAGTACTACATGGAAGCTCCTGTCAGGCATCATATCGGCTAAGATGAACAGGCACATGGGTCAATACATGAGTGGGACACAGAAAGGAATTGGCAAGAATACCAGAGGCGCAAAACACCAGCTACTGGTAGACAGAACAGTCAGCCGAGACTGCAAGACCAGACTGACCAACCTGTGCACTGCCTGGATTGATTACAAGAAGGCCTATGACTCAATGCCCCACAGCTGGATACTGGAATGCCTAGAATTGTACAAGATCAATGGGACCCTAAGAGCCTTCATCAGGAACTCAATGGGGATGTGGCGTACAACACTAGAGGCCAACTCCAAGCCCATAGCACAAGTCACCATCAAGTGCGGGATCTACCAAGGAGATGCGCTGTCCCCACTGCTGTTCTGCATAGGCCTGAACCCCCTCAGTGAGATCATTAACAAGACTGGCTACGGATACCGACTACGGAACGGAGCAGTTGTCAGCCACCTCCTGTACATGGATGACATCAAGCTGTATGCCAAGAGTGAACGAGACATCGATTCACTGATCCACACTACCAGGCTATACAGCAATGACATTGGAATGTCGTTCGGACTGGAGAAGTGTAGTCGGATGGTAACAAAGAGAGGGAAGGTAGTCAGAACTGAGGGGATTGAACTACCAGAAGGCAACATTGCAGACATAGAGGACAGTTACAAGTACCTGGGGATCCCGCAGGCAATGGGAACCATGAAGAGGCCGCTAGAAAGCTGCAACCACCAAGTACCTGCAGAGGGTCAGGCAAGTCCTGAGGAGTCAGCTGAATGGTAAGAACAAGATCCGGGCCATCAACACGTACGCCCTGCCCGTGATCAGGTACCCTGCTGGGGTAATAGGCTGGCCAAAGGAGGAGATAGAAGCCACTGACATAAAGACAAGAAAGCTCCTTACCATGCATGGAGGGTTTCACCCCAAGTCCAGCACCCTGAGGCTGTACGCTAAGCGGAAGGAAGGGGGCCGGGGACTGGTGAGTGTCAGCACCACAGTCCAGGATGAGACAACGAACATCCAAGAATACATTGGGAAGATGGCCCCAACTGACCGAGTGCTCAGTGAATACCTCAGGCAGCAGAAACCCAAGAAAGAGGAGGGAGACGAGGAACCATCATGGAAGGACAGGCCCCTGCACGGTATGTACCACCGGCAGATAGAGGAGGTGGCTGATATCCAGAAATCCTACCAGTGGCTGGACAAAGCTGGACTGAAAGACAGCACAGAGGCACTAATCATGGCAGCACAAGAACAAGCTCTGAGTACAAGATCCATAGAGGCTGGGGTCTATCACACCAGGCAAGACCCCAGGTGCAGGCTGTGTAAAGATGCCCCAGAGACAATCCAGCACATAACAGCAGGGTGCAAGATGCTAGCAGGCAAGGCATACATGGAACGCCACTAACCAAGTGGCCGGCATAGTGTACAGGAACATCTGTGCCGAGTATAACCTGGAAGTCCCGAGGTCAAAATGGGAGATGCCCCCAAGGGTGGTGGAGAATGACCGAGCTAAGATCCTGTGGGACTTCCAGATACAGACGGACAAAATGGTGGTGGCTAACCAACCGGACATAGTGGTGGTAGACAAACAGAAGAAGACGGCCGTAGTGATCGATGTAGCGGTTCCGAATGACAGCAATATCAGGAAGAAGGAACACGAGAAGCTGGAGAAATACCAAGGGCTCAGAGAAGAGCTCGAGAGGATGTGGAGGGTGAAGGTAACGGTGGTCCCCGTGGTAATCGGAGCACTAGGTGCGGTGACTCCCAAGCTAGGCGAGTGGCTCCAGCAGATCCCGGGAATAACATCGGAGATCTCTGTCCAGAAGAGCGCAGTCCTGGGAACAGCTAAGATACTGCGCAGGACCCTCAAGCTCCCAGGCCTCTGGTAGAGGACCCGAGCTTGAAGGATAAACCGCCCGCAGGGGCGTGCTGGGTGTTTTTTATATATATATATATATATATATATATATATATATAAGGTTATTATAATATAGTATATATATAATGTAAACCAACAGACAGGATTGGCATGAGGTGCATACTGAATCTACAAAACTGCAGAACATGGAACGTCAGCCTTGTGGAAGAGGGGTGAGGATCGGTGGAGGACGAGGACAAAACCGGGTAAGAAGAGGCCAACCACATAGACACGTTCCTGACGAAATCAGGGCAACACTTGTGGATCATGTGATAAACCATGGCCTCACAATGGCCGAGGCTGGTCGAAGGGTGCAGCCAAATGTTGGGAGAACTACTGTAAGTTCTATTATTCAGACATTTCGTCGGGAAAACAGGTGAGCATACTGTAATGTAGTTATTCAGCACAAACTAATTTGCTCTGCACTTTCATAGTCATACAGGAGACTTGCATTAGGACATGACCTTATAGATCTTTACATATAGACGTACTGTAACTGAAGCGCAGACTTGGCCCAGGTGTGGCATAGTGTGCTGTGGTACAATACAGTAATGCTGTAAAGAAAGGAGTTTTGAATGATAGTCCTGTAACAATTACTGTAAGCATGTTTGCGCTTATTTATGTTTGTGTTTTTTCATCTGCATCTCAAAAAGGACTGCCAGACAACCTAGAAGAGGTGGAAGAGGTCCACTTTTGACTCCGCAGCAAGAGGAAAGAATTTGTGCAATGGTGGCTGCAAACAACGCTTTGAGACTGAGAGAAATACAAAGAACTGTCGTAGAAGATGACACCATCTTCGGAAATATTCAGTCAATATCAATTTCCACCATAGACAGAGTCCTCAGACGGAATGAAATGTCCATGAAGCAATTGTACAAAGTACCATTTGAACGGAACAGTGATCGAGTGAAGGAGCTCCGTCACCAGTATGTACAGGTAAAACATGTTTGCATATGTACCTCTGTTTACTGTAAAAGTTTAGGCCATGTACTGCACTTACATTTATGCATGTTACTGTAATCCTATTCACATTCAAACTGTACAATCTGTTGTGCCAAATGCACCATTACAGACTTTTTTATTCTCATCCTTTGTATAGCGTATCCTGGAATTGGAGGCCAGGGAACCCCTGCACACGTTTGTATATCTTGACGAAGCGGGATTCAATCTCGCAAAAGGCAGACGGCGTGGACGAAAGAGCCACCATTGATGTCCCAGGCCAACGAGGAGGAAATATTACAATGTGTGCAGCAATCTCAGAAAATGGCGTTCACACCCATATTCCTCGTATTGGTGCATACAATACACAACACCTGTTGGCTTTTCTGGACGCTCTTTATAGGGACCTAATCCCACAAAATGAAAGGGATGATCCTGGTGACAATCGGACAATGTATGTAGTGGTTTGGGATAATGTTAGCTTCCATCACTCTGCTGTAGTCAGGCAGTGGTTTGCAGCACACGACAGGATGCTTATGGAGTTTCTTCCTCCTTACACTCCATTCCTAAATCCAATTGAGGAGTTTTTCTCTTCCTGGAGGTGGAAGGTATATGACAGGCATCCACATACCCAAATGACCCTGCTAGCAGCTATGGATGCAGCTTGTGATGACATCACAGCAGAGTCCTGCAGAGGGTGGATTCGACACTCCAGAAGATACTTTCCCCGATGCATCGATAGAGCTGACATTCGCTGTGATGTTGATGCAAATATGTGGGCAGACAGACGGGAGCGTCTAGATATCAATGATTGATATGCAGCAGTGTCTGTTTTTCAGTTTTTTGTTTCATGACTACTGCAGTAAGGTTTACTGTCTAAGTGAGTTTGTTTGCTGTAAAATGTTTGATTTACTGTATTTCCCCAGTTGCACAATGCTGTGAACAGTTTCAATTAAATATTATCAAGAGTGCATATGAAGTGTCTTGATTTTCCTTTACAATTTATGGTTTTCAACATGCCATGCATGCTGTCCAGACTTGACATGTCATTGGGAAGCACCTACAAAGAAATCCGTCACAATGAGAACATGTTCAAACCATTTGATTTTGTGACCAAAGGTGCTGGTGTAATGACTTGTAATTGTGACAGCCCTGACACTTTGATATAAGTACTTGCTTTTGATGAATATATTATCTGTTTTGATTAAGGGACTTGCTTTTGAAGCATTGACTACTTATTTTGAGCAACTGACTTTTCTTTTTGATGAAGTACCAAAGCAACTGAGAAAAACTGTAATGGAGAGTGAACATATAACAAAGGTGAGGGTGGCGGAAACAGAACTGGGAAAACTAAGCAAATGCAAACCTTGATGCAGGGAAAGAACACACGGGGCTTAAATACTCACAGGAGTAATCGTGGGATGGGATACAGGAGGGGAACACAATGCTCCTTTCAAAACACTGCAAATTGTCACGTTTATGAATAAGTAGATTGGGTGAAAGGGTAACACCACCTGGGTCTGGGTGCAGTTCCCCCCTCCAGGGGCAAGGGTACCTAGACCCGGTTTGTAGAGTACGCTTGGGGAGTGTGATCGTGTGTACAGCGTCTCTTTATGTCTGTCTCCACGTTGGTTGAGTGTGGAGTAAGTGCATATGAGAGCATGAGGGTGGGAATGGATGTTTGTATCTGTGTGTGCCTGTATGTCTGTGTCTATATGTCAGGTTGGGTGTCAGGCGCCACCTCTCTGGGGACATCTCAGGCCCTCCAAGGTTTGGAGGCCTATCTCCCCCTACCACCACTTCCCCTGCCAGTGGCGGACCCCCTCAGACATCGGTGCGTTGGTGGTTCTTTGTGTCCGGGGATGGGCGTCCAGGTACACACCGGCTCACTCCTTGGCGGCCGCTTATCGGGGCCTGGAGCCTGGGGCTCGCTCGGGCCACTTCGGAGGTGGGGTGCCCCCGGCCTCTCGGCCTGGGGCTCGGTCACTCAGGCACGGCTGGCTGCCGGCGGAGCTCACGGGCGCGTCACTGCAACCCCCCCTGGCTTCTGCTCCGCGGCTGCTGAGTGAGCCCTCATCTGGGACTCTCCTCAGCTCTTTCTGGGACAGTGGCGCGGCTGCCCCTCTGTTGGTCTTCCTTGGTCTCTTGTGTTCTGGGGGCCTCTGGATGTCTGGAGTTTTGATCTCCTCCATACCTGCTTCATGCCCTGGAGGACGGGGCTGTGGCCCCCCCACACCCTCTAGCAGATCATTACATGAAGGAACCTTTTAAAAAAAACAAGCGCGTCCATGCTCACAGGTGTACACACGGGTGATCACACCCACAAACTACACCCTTTTTGGCTCCTACCTCAAAGCACACTGTGTTCTGTTGATCTTATGTGCTGCACAATAATGTTTAATATTTAGTATTTACTGTCATATTCCCATATATCATTGTGATGTTGTTTATTCTATTACTCTTGTTCTCTTCTGCTTGTTTTCTTTTTTCTTTCTCAGCAGGTGATCCAGGTGATTGATATATGCATTTTTTTTCTCTGCCCGTTCTGTTGGTTTTTGTCTTTTGCCCTTCTCCCCCGTCCCTCTTCTCAGCTGTTTCTCTTTCCCTCTTTCTTTCTCCCCTTCTTTCCCCCAGTCAAGTCTGTCCCGTATTCAGTAAGTGAAAATAAAATAAACAATAAAAGGTGAATCAAATGGACCATTACGGCAAGGCTGGGATGGTCAGTTTGGTAAAGTAAATCCGTTGGGCATCTTTCTTTGCCTTTAGACAACAATTCTGATGCAAAAGAGCCAAACGGGACAGGCACAGACTGAACGACCGGATACCAGACAAAGGATGTTCTGGTGTTCCAGCCTGAAACCCCTGCACAGGCATCTCTGCTGATAGCTGCATGGTCCTGGACGCCTGTTCAGAGTGTCTGGCAGAGGATATGTCAAGACCTAAGTCCAAAGAGGAGACTTGACTCCGACTCGGACCGTCCCGTCTCGTTCCTTTTCTGTGTGTCTGTTGTCGATTGAGTGGATGACCGGTCACAGCATGCAGATGGTGCTGTGGGGTGTTCTGGATCCACTATTCCCCGCCGTGGTGGGCTGTGGGGAATAGGGGTGCTGGTCTTATCCCAGTGCAGGTGCAGCAGTTGGTGACTAAGTGCACTTTTCTACTTGTGCTCTAACCCTGTCTTACATTCTGTTTCCTTTTTTTCATTTTCATTTTCACCACCATTCATTCATTCACTCTCCATCTCTCTATGTTTATACTTGATAAAAAATTGTATTGAAATCAGAGACATTTGATCAGAAAGTGTTTTAAATTTGTCAGGTTACAGATGGAGTGACCTACATTCCTTCTTTTGACCAATGACCCCGACATGGATCAGTGAGCAGGTGCTTCATGTGTTGAGTTTTGGGTAAAGACCTGAAGCTTCTTACATCCTTTCCCCTGACACAGTGAGAACTTTACTCGTACCAGCTGCGTTTCCAGTAGCTGCTGGTGAAAGCTTAAAGATCCACAGCTCTCTTTAGATCTGAGTAGAGCTCCTTAAAGCTATGTAGAGTTCATGTGAGGCAGCTCATTAGGCTGGTGGACAGCATGTTTTGGCTCATGAACCTTCCTCTAATGCGTTTCTCTGCAGGAGTCCACCCGCTGGCCAAGTACCTGTCTTCCCTGGATGGGAAGTTCAGCGGTTTGTTCATGGACGCCGGCTGGAGGGAGCTGTTTGGACGCCCGGAGCCGCCTCCTCTCGGTAGGTTTCCTCACAATTATTGCAGCCTGACATCTTAGCAGCAGTTTAATGAGCTGGTTTCAGTAAAACAAGCATTTATATGAGATGAGACTCTGTCGTTTGGCCTCTTCTTTGTGTCATTTACTGGTTGAAGCATGCTGCTCTGGCTGAGAGTAGCTCTGTCTCTTCAAACGCACAAACACAAATCCAACCTCTCCAAGTGTTTTTTGGACCCAGGATAAAAACCACAGGATGTGATGTGGTTTGTTTCTGACAGATCCTGTGGGTGTAGCCAGTCGGGTTTCTCAGTATTTGGCCGGAGCGGCTGTTTCTCACCTGTGTCCGATCTCCGAGGCCATGCTGACCTGCAAACACAAGAGGTATGTTCCCCTCAGCATCAGGATCTGACCGGAGAGTAGGGAATGCTTATCAAACACTTCAGTCACTTCCTCTTTGTGTTTGTTGCACAAATGTAGTTTTTCTCCTTTGCTGTAAACCTCCACCACTCAAGTTCTGACCCCTGTAATGGTTCTGCCTTCGGTCTGCTTTCGATTGCTGGACACTTGGTGCCACTGAGCAAAGCCGTGTTGAAGGAAAGCGCCGCAGCACAGCTGGTACTTTGTCGCTCTGAACCCGTTTATTTGTGGTTAAAATCCTCCCAGCTGTTCAGAACAATGCGTCCCAAGCAGAAGCCACGCCATGCTGGCGGTAGAATTCAGCGTGTACCAGTGTAATAATGTTTTTCTGACAGAGCGCGACGATAACTAAATAAAAACTTGCAGTATTGCATTATTGTACATAGGTTTGAGTGTCCTTCATCTTTCTTAACTCTTACTTTTCTGTATTCTTCTGTACAGTAAGGTGAGAAACAGTATTCCTATTCTCCTGTACGTGCTGCCAATTGGCAATAAAAACCTTTGAGTCTTTAACGCACCGAGAGCTGAACGCTTCCTGTTTGCTTTTCAGTCAGGACCAAATCACAGCAGCACCCAGTGGCCATCGTAGAAACTGCAGCAAGAGAAACTTTCATTTATAACGAAACGATCTTCTCACTGTTATCGGTTTATTTTGCTCTTGCTCCACAGCCCCGACGATGACTCCTGCCAGAAGTTTCTTCCTTTTATCGGGGTAAGAAATGCTGCTGTGCTCCTGCGTGTTCCTGTATGACACATTCAACGGCAAACACGTCGGGTCACGGTATAGCAGTATAAATACAAAGACAGTGCAAAACCTTCAATTAACAGGAAGTGGTCCAAAAAAAGTCTTTAAACTGATAAATGGATTTCTTTCATAAAGTTTCACAGCGACCTGCATCAGCTTCTTTTAACTGTCTGTAAGCTGAGGATGCTGCTGGATGTTAAAGCTGGATTTCAGCTGCTCAGCAGGTCACACTTTTGGTTTTGCAATGCTTTCTACCCCCTCAGCTGTAAAAGGCTGATTGGGTGTGCTCGTCCCCCGCAGGGTGGGTGACCGGATGGTGTGGACTACCACAGGTGTATCTACTATTTTCAAACAGGTGACAGGTGTGTGCTGCAGGTGCAGTCTTTAGAACAGCATGGTTGAAAATGGTGAATGGACTGTAGCGCTTTTCTTCTCTGCTTGAGCACTGTGCTTTCAACTATCGTCTGCTGAACTAAGAGCTGATGGCAGCTTACATCTGCAGCTCTGGTTCAGCATTGATGGACCAACGTTACACCTGCCATCTGCGCTAACGTACAGCAGCAGGGACGTAAAGCATATTCTGGAGTGACAGGTATGTGACGGACATGACTGTTTGTGTGCCTGTTCTCAGCTGGTGAAGGTCGGCATCGTGGAGCAGAACTTCATGTCCACCTCAGGTATGCCTGCCCCCCCTCCCCATGCCCTTTGACCTCTGACAGCCTCTGATGTCTGTTAAATGTTCCTCTTGCTCCTCCACAGTGGACTCTGATGACATCATACTTGGATCTCCTCCCTCCCAATCAGGAGCACCGATCAACATCACCTCGACACCTCCTCCCTCCCCCTCCACCAGGTACTTCCTGCCCGCAGCTTTTTCCCAGACGAACGCCGTTCCTCTGTGATCAGAGTCGTGATCCTCCTTTTTTTCTGTGCAGCTGTCCCACAGAGGTGATGGGACTGCAGGTGGACTACTGGAGCAGCCAGGGTGGAGGAGGAGAGCGGAAGAAGGAAATCGGGATGAAGAACACGCTGAAGAGCAACTTCCGCTGTCTGCAGGTGTCGAGGCTCAGCGGAGGAGAGCTGATGAGCATGACGGTGGTGACGAAGGAGAAGAACAAGAAAGGTGAGGAAGAGGAGGATGAAGTTTGAGGTGGAGATGAAGGTGTTGATGAAGGTGATAATGAACGTGTGTTTCTCAGTCATATTTCTCAGTAAGAAGGCAAAGGAGAAGGAGGCGGAGTCAAGGAGTCAGCTGATTGAAGGAATCAGCAGGTTGATCTGTACCTCCAAACACCAACACACACTCAGAGGTGCACACACACACACACACACGCACGCACGCACGCACCGCACGCACCACGCACGCACACACACACACACAGACTTAAGAAGCCGACTTGGCATTACCTTGGCCTCCAGTAACACTGTGAGGAACCTTGGAGTCATTGTTTGACCAGGACATGTCCTTCAACGCACATATTAAACAAATATGTAAGACTGCTTTCTTCCATTTGTGCAACATCTCTAAAGTTAGAAATATCCTGTCTCAGAGTGACGCTGAAAAACTAGTTCATGCATTTATTACTTCCAGGCTGGACGACTGTAATTCATTATTATCAGGAAGTCCTAAAAACTCCCTGAAAAGCCTTCAGCTGATCCAAAATGCTGCAGCAAGAGTCCTGACAGGGACTAGAAAGAGAGAGCAATTTCTCCTGTTTTGGCTTCCTGTTAAATCCAGAATTCAAAATCCTGCTCCTCACATACAAGGTCTTAAATAATCAGGCCCCATCTTATCTTAATGACCTTGTAGTACCATATCAAGGGCTGCTCAATTAATCGAATTTTAATCTCGATTACGATCTGGGCTTTCAACGATCATTAAAAATGACTGAGCCGATTATTAGCCCCTGTGGGCCCCGTGTGGCAAATCGAGCGCACCTCTCTGCATTTCGAACACGCGTCACAACGATTAAGAGCAGCGGTCTCCAACCTTTTTTGCGCCACGGACCGGTTTATGCCCGACAATATTTTCATGGACCGGCCTTTAAGGTGTCGCGGATAAATACAACAAAATAAAACTCAGTACTCGGTACCGAAAAAAAGAAGATTTATTCATAACACACGTGAAAAGACCCAGGAAAACCGAGTAAACGATAAAAACGATAACAAAATAACGCTGAAAACCGATAAAAACCCTGAAAACTATACATTTCACACCTGAGCCTCAACTCTCGCGGCCCGGTACCAAACGACTCACGGACCGGTACCGGTCCGAGGCCCGGGGGTTGGGGACCGCTGATTAAGAGGACCCGAGGGAAGCTCGGAAAGCTAGCAGAAGTTATTTGGAGAGGAGAGTGACTGCTGTTGGTTGAAAAGAGGTAAAAAAACTTCAGTGGTGTGGAAACATTATGGGTTCGAGTCAGACGTGGATCAAGTAGACACAGTGTGTAAACTTTGCTATGGTTCAGTAGCTGCACCACAGAGCAACACTGCAAAGTTCACTAAACACAGATGTTTACATTTTTCATTTATTTCTTATATCTGCAAACATTTGCACTGTTATCAGTATTTGCACATACTTATTTTGACAATCTTTAAAGTCATTATTCAACACATTGTTATTGTTAAATAAATATCGTCAAATAATCGAGATCTCAATTTCAGTGAAAATAATCGTGATTATCATTTTTGCCATAATCGAGCAGCCCTAGTACCATATCACCCTATTAGAGCACTTCGCTCTCGCTCTGCAGGCCTACTTGTTGTTCCTAGAGTGTTTAAAAGTAGAATGGGAGGCAGAGCCTTCAGTTTTCAGGCCCCTCTTCTGTGGAACCAGCTTCCAGTTTGGATTCAGGAGACAGACACTATCTCTACTTTCAAGATTCAAACTTTACTTTCTGCTGAATCAGTTACAGTGTAGAGCACTTTGAGGTGACTTTGATTTGGCGCTGCATGACTTGAACTGAATTCCTCCTCGTGTCTCTCAGTGTCCGTCGACGGCGTGGAGTGGAATGACGTAAAGTTTTTCCAGCTGGCGGCTCAGTGGCCGACACACGTCAAACACTTTCCTGTTGGAATCTTTGGATACAACAAACCCTGACCTTGCTCGCTCTCATCGTCGTCCGGATCACATGACCTCCCTGCGGACGCATCGTGTTGAGCTGCTGGTCATGATGGGCAGTAAACCTGTAACCCCTCCTCGTCCTCTCAGTGTCAGCAGAGCAGCAGAAACCTTGTTTGCCTTTTTCTCTCACATCATGTTGGAGTAGAAATACTTGTACCTCATCAGAAGGCTTTTTATGTGATGGATGTGTCTGACACGGAGTAAGTAATGCGCACATGTTTGTCCTGTAATAATATTAATGTTAATAATAGCATCTTTTATATATGGCTCAGATGAGTTGGTTAATTAGATTTTTAAAGAGTAGTCTTTCAGTGGAACTCATTAAACTCAGAGTTTGGCCAGAGCCTCTGTTTGAAGTGACTCTGAACATTTCTGTAACAAAAACACAGAGAAAAAGATCCCAGAGGGGACAAAGGGTCCACAAAGAGACAAAAACAGCAGAGACAGCTACAAACATGCAAAACCAACGGTGTGGTGTGGCTGTTTTAACCCTGTGAGGTCTGTCATCAAAGGTGCGAACAGCCAGGAACCCTTAGAGAAAGCTTTGTTGGAAAAGCTTGAATAGTTTTATATTCATGTCAGTTACAATTACATAAACTTTATTTTGTGTCTTCAGAGAACTTTTTAACAAACAAAACCAAAAGTTTCACATTCTGATTCCTCAGAGAGCTAATGGTCATATAGAACCAACAGTCCTCAAAGCTCAGCCTTTAACCTTGTGTCATCGATGTTTGTGTTTTTTTCCGATGTTTGTGTTAGCAGTTTGTCATACAGTAGAGCTTTAACCCTTCACAGGGACGTTGGTTTTGTAAAATATCAATAAATACACCTGAAATTGTTGCTTTTCTCTTACCTGAGCTCCCTAACTGTGAGCTATCGATGCACCTGTCAGGTTTACATCGCAGCCCTCGTTTAGTGTAACGCATGTATAATATTGTAGTATCATTTATAATGTTCTGCTCTTTGCTGACATGAAATTGATGCCTTGGATTTGAGCAGACATTTCTGTGATCCAGTCAAAGAGGAGAACGATTTACTGACACTCTACTTTAATACTTGAAACAAAGACACTGCATTATGAAGACGCAACTAATGTTTACATCACCCAAGCAGCCAATCACATGACAGAATTTTGTCTTTGCTAACAGATTTCTGTCATCGGTGTAGGAACTCACACTCAAGCATACATCGTTATTTCCTCAGTGTTTGACTCCACTGAAGCAGCAGCTCAGGTCCAACTCAAGCCAGCTGCTGTTCACAGCATCTCTGATTAAACTCTCCCTTTATTCAAACTCAGTGCAGATATTAATGTAGGTGCAACACTACCCTCCGAGTCACCTAAAACACTAAAAGTCACTCTGGTTCTCCTTAATCACCACGGCTACTCATGATGTGGTTTAAAGTCCATGCACGTCAAAATTAAATAGTTTACATTAGACATAGCTGAAAGGTTCGGATGGATTTTTTACATGGTTGGGAGGTATGTGAGAATGAATGTAGTCACCATTGCTCAGCAGCCAGAGAACAGTTCAATATGGACACCAGAGTCAGTCAGTTTCAGTTCTCAGGGTTCCACTAGAACCTTCAGGGATCCTTCACAGCAGAAGAGAGTCCATCGGGTACTGTCGGAGCCTTTAGAAAGCCATCAAAGAGGTTTTGAGCCTCTCACTGAGGGTTTGCAACCATGTGACGCTTACTTGTCTGCCATTTTGGATCATGGTGATACTGTAGAATCAGGTGAATAGTACTCAGGTCACACAGGCCTAGAGAGCGGCTGCAACCATCTGTTTGTGTGGGAAACAGCAGTATTATACCACTGGTTGTAAGTTGTTGCTGGAGGCTGATGGCAGTTGTCGTGGTCTTATTACTTTAAAGGCAAACTTTCTGAACTTCCAGTGGGTGTTGCTGGGAATTTGCAAGGATTTGAAGACAAATGTGAAAAACTACATTTCCCCATGGCAACCTGGTAGCAACCAAAGCAATCACTCTGAGTTTTCTGGTGCAAACCTTTTTTTGCATCTAATTTCACCCAGTGAGAGGCAGAAATCACCAGCAACCACTGCAAATCAGTCAGGAAATAGACATTTTCCCACAGCAACCAGTGGTTGTATCACGTCTAATATGGCAGACAGCTCTTGAGCAATGTGCACATGGCGTCACATGAGAAACTTCTGTACCTTTAGTAGAACCTTAAAGAACTCCGATATTCAGAGATAGGTGAAAAAAGAACAAACAAAACTTGTTAGAAACCTGTTGAAATGTTCATCAATCTAAACTTTCAGACAAGTAACAAATTATAGAAACTGCTAAGTCACTAGATTTTATTCAAACCCTTAAAAAAGCCACCCAGTATGATTGTAACCCCAACCCATTCAAGATGCTTTTTAAAATGTATTTTATTTTGTTTTATGTGCTCTGTCCCTGTTCATGATCATGATCGTGAAGAATGTGAACTGAACTACAGCGAATCCATTCAGGTCAATCCCTCTTATAACCTTTAGATATGCAGCAAATGTTTGACAATAGCCCACTGGTATATGCAGCAACCTAGAATCCAACAGAAAAGTCCTGAAGAGGGTCTGGAGTGGCACTGTTAGAAGCCCTTTACATGGCAGTAGGCTTCCAGGGAGGAGAAGACGATGTACATTAACCACAGGCTGAAGAACAAGCAAGTGGTGAGGATCTTTGGGATACGGGGTCCACCTAGCTCCCCGCCAATCTCCGGTCGGCGGCGGTAGATGAGCACAGCGATGCAGATAAAGGCGAAGATGGTGAAGAGTGTGACGGAGAAGGCCAGTGTGCCAGGGCTGACCTTGAACTCCTGACCTTGGGTGTAGTGGTAGACAGCAGCGATTGACCAGGCCACGCCAATACCTAGGAAGACATTGACGGCGTTGCTCCCCGTCACATTTCCAATGGAGGCATCGGCATATTGGTCCTGAATGGCTGCCACCTTACTGGCAAAGGTGTCTGATGATGAGAAAGTGGAGAGAAGATATGTTTGAGATAAAAAGGGCTTGATGCATGCTCAATCATCCAGTTAAAGAAATTCCCCAAAATTAATTCTGTTCATCTGGCTGTACAGAAGATACATAAAGGGCTATGCCTTTAAGACCAATTGTCTGTATGATCAACTCAGTCACCTATAACATCTCTAAGTTTCTGGCTTTGACCTTCAACCCTGCAGCTCTGAACACCACATCCAGAACACTTTGGATTTTGTTGAGAAGTTGAGAGATGTCATCATGGAGGCAGATGAAACCATGGTCTCGTACGACGTTACATCTCTCTTCACTTGCATCCCAGTCACGGATGTGTTGGAGGTAGTTCGTAAGAGATTAGAGGATGACCGCTCTCAGCATCGACCAAGTGTGTTTGAACTGTGTCTTCATTCCACCTACTTCACATACAAGGGTCAGTCCTACAGGCAGAAACATGGGTGCCATGGGCTCCCCAGTTTCACCCATCGTGGCCAATTTGTACATGGAGGAAGTGGAAAAGAGGGCTTTGCTATCCTACCCTGGAACACCACCAATCCATTGGATGTGGATGACACCTGGGTGAAAATCAAATCTTAGGACGTACGACAATTCATGGATCACATTAACTCTGTGGATCACATTAACACATCAGATTCACCAGGGAGGATATGAACAGTGGCAGGTTAGCCTTCTTAGACTGTGAGATTTCCATCAGTAATGGGGGACATCTACAAGCTGACGTGTACCGTAAACCTGCACATACGGATCAGTATCTAAGGTTTGACTCTCATCATCCACTGGAGCACAAACTGGGCGTCATCAGGACGCTACAACACAGAGCGAACACCATCCCCACTGACACAGCAGCCAGGGAGGCAGAAGAACATCAAGAAGGCCCTGAGTAAATGTGGTTATCCCAGCTGGACTTTTGTCAAAGCTGGAAAGGCACCTAAAGAAAGCTCCAGCTGATCCAGGAGAGAAGGACAACCGCTGCCCAAGCGAAAACCTGTAGTGATCCCGTACGTGTCAGGAGTATCGGAGCAGCTGAGAGCATTTTTTCTAAACACCGGGTCTCTGTGGCTTTTAAACCCCAAAACACGCTGCGCCAAAACTGGTCCACCCCAAGGATCGGGTCCCCGACACAAACAGAGTAACATGTGTACGCTGTTAAGTGCAGGAGGACTGGCAGGATTTATACATCGGGGAAACCAAACAACCTCTGGCTACAACACAGAAGAGCCACCTCGTCAGGCCAGGACTCTGCAGTCTATTCTACACCTACAGGCCAGTGGACACTCTTTCAATGATGAGGATGTAACATCCTGGACAGGGAGGAACGCTGGTTTGAGGGCGGAGTCAAGGAGGCCGTTTATGTGAAAAGGGAAAGACCACCTCTGAATCAAGGAGGGGGCCTAAGGGTTCATCCTTCGCCATCTTACAATGCTGTGATTGCAGCCATTCCCCAACTCTCTGTGAATGGGACTCATGGCCATTGGTCAGTGGTTGTTGATCAGTGGTCATGAGAATTTGCATAATTAAGATTAAGGAACTGACCTCCCAGCCCATGGTTCCTCAGTGGGCTGGTTTCAGTCATTATGCAAATGCCCTGTTTATAAGATTGAAACCTGAGACTGAAGGAGTCACCTGATGATGATGAAACGTTTCTCCCACTGAAAACGTCCAGATGAACAGAATCAGAACCTTTTGGGTTTTCATACAGATAGTTCTGATTTAATGTGCTGTTGTTTGTTTGCTGTAATGTTTTTATTAGGATTTGCCTTGGACAAAATCTGAAGGACTGAAAGTCCTAGTAAAGAAAACGAGATGTTTGTATTAGACCTGGTACAGAAGTGCCCAAAGCGACGAACACCACAGCGGTGACTGAGTCTTTGAGGCCCACGGTGCAGCCGAAATGCGACGCCAGGTCTCCGATCACTGCCGTCAACATGCCTATGACAGTGATGGAGACAACAAAACAGGCCCAACCATTCCAGTAGTCTGTAGGAGGAACGAAGGCGAACAGAAGCTTCCAAAAAATGGTGAGGAAGTGCATGACGTAGTCAAAACAAGAGGGCAGCTTCTCCTCTCCACATTCATCATCATCGCCTGAGGAGAGCAGAGCCAGGAATCAGTTTTAAAGCTTGGCTTGGGTACAGACTGGTAGCCCTTAATCAGGGCTTATATTAATGTTGGTTTTCATACCTGAAGAAGGACAGTTAGAGTTAGTTCATACCTGAGCTGACTGTGATGGCCTCCACAAACTGCTCCCTCCAGCTGTTGGTCCCAATCAGCAGAGCCAGGTTGGTCTTCTTAATGAGTTTATCTACTGTACTCTGAAACACATCCAGGAAACATCTAATGTCACCTTCACTGCCCTGCTGACCATTTTGAAAATCAGCCACCTCACTTTAGCTTTTTCTATCTGATGCTGAATTCTCAGCATTCATTTCAGACGATGACAGCATCTGAAGTTCAGTCTGAAACAGTCGCCCTGCCTGACGTGTAGAAGATAGCTGATGAAAGCCTGCTTCAGATGTTCTCTCACTATCGGAAATTCTTCAGTTTCTGAGAGCATCATGCAAGGGAAGAGCGGACAGGAAGCAGGACCCAGAACCCATCGTGATCATTTCAGGCTCAGTCCGACTTGTGCCTTTCTATTACAGACTCTTTCAGGCTAAGGACTGTTTATAGACCAGTCTGAATGTGGTGAACATCTGCATCTGACATAAAACTCCAGCTCTGAATGTTTCTCCACTGTTCAGCGGTCAAGGCAGCATATTCTGCCTTTAAGGGCCTAAAGACGCTTCAAGCAGACATCAAGAAGAAGTCTTCATTTTGCTAACTCACCACTAGCTACAATGTTGCAGGTGAACAGTGTCGGATCAGGGTGCAGAACCTTAAGCTTAACAAGTATAGCTTCACAAACCAGACGCCATTAGGTTTCAAAGAAAATCTCTTATATGCATTTGACCATTTAGCCATTTATGTAGGACATACTGATGAAAATCCCACATAAAAGGCTAGAAATGCCAGATGCTCCAGCTATTCACGTTCCTCCTGGTTTAATGATGCAACTAAATGTCCGTTCAGTAACTCTGAAGGTAAAGCCATCAGCTCGACTCAATTCAAAGGGAACAAAGTCAACATACTAGTCTTTCAGGTCACAGTCCAACATGCTATGTGGTAGGAGTGATGTATAAAATGTAAAGACAGTGTAGGGATTGGGCTTCCTTGATGTTGGCAGGTGCATTTCTGAACTATCCGTTAATCTATGAGAGAGTTTTGGAGTGTCCTTTAGATCCGACTCGTCAGGCTAGTTCAGACTAAAGGACCTTTTTCTAATCACTGTTAGAGGAAGTCTCCTTTTTTATGTGTGCCCACATTGCAGGAACTATGTGGGAAAGTCCTTAGAATTCAGTTTTTGGGGGTCATGGTACTCCCTTTCAATTAGTTATGTTAAAAACAGTTAGCGTTGAACATTTGAGGATTTTGTTGTTTTGTTAGTGGTACAAACAACAAAGTCCTGGTTGATCTCTTGGTGCTCTCTGATGCAGAGTGGCCATCAGAGCTCCTCAGAACAGTTTGGTCTGAAAGGGGCTTACATATTTCCCACTAACCCAAGAGAAACGTCTCCTACCTTGAACTCATACGACTCCTCGATGATCACCTCCAGTTTGACGTGTTCGCCCAGCATTGGCCTGCCCATCTCTGCAATCCTCCGCTCTTCTTCTTCTTTCTTTGTCAAAGGCTCCTCAGCCCCGTCCTCTGAATCAGAGAGGAAACATTAGGTTGTAGAGTCAACAAAAATATTAAGATTCATTTACCTTATTATGTGAGAGAGCAGCTATTTATAAATATGCCTATTCTTGATACAGAAGCCAATATCTGTCACTTTATTTCTAATGGGGTTGAGTCGTTTTTTGAGAGAGATGGTTGAATTGCTCTCAGTTCTCATTAAAGATTTCCCAAGAAGACGTCTAAACCCTGACAGTGAAGAAATGTTGGCCAGTCAAAAGCCCACAATCAATAACACGAGTTTTCTCAAAGCTCAGCTCTCATTGATACCCGTGTACATATGAGCGTTGCCTGTCCTGATCAGAGCTACGAAAATAAATGATCATAATGGTTCGTTTGACACTGTGATAAAAGTTAGCACAGTAAAAGATAGATGATGGGCAAACCTGCGATGCTGCTGATGTTGGAGGGGACGGGGTGCTCTCGTCCCTGGACCTTCCTGTAGATGTCTCTGCCTGAACAGGTGAACAGAAACTGAAACCAGAACAGGGCTGAATCATCACAGCCTGTATCCAGCACCAAGCTGACGGCTTGTGTGTTTAATGTGCGTCTGTTCAGAGGGACAGAATCTGTAAGTCTGTGAAATGTCAGAGGTGTTTTTGTTTAGTAATAGACTTCAAAAATCGGGATGAAACGTGTGTGTTTGCTGTTCAATCTGGATTTATGTTCGTGTGATGCTTTTCATTAACGAAGGTTAGTTATCATTCAACCAGTGCAGGTTAGTTAAAAGGTTAGCTTGATGTCTCTTTACCTCGGCTCATGTGGGAGATGTGGAGACTTAATTTTACTGGATGGTAACTGTGCGCTCGGTCCACAAACAGCATTTTGCAGCTGTGAGCACGTGAACAGTGACAGGCTTACTTCTTTTGTACACAGTCTATGATCGCACCATGGGGCTAGCATCGTAGCAGTGTTCGCCTAGGCTGGCTGTGCTGAGCAATATAAAGGGTGTGCTTTACCATCAGCACATGCTGGGGGGCGGGGTTACACCCACTCTGCTTACACGAGCAGAACACTGACGCTCACACCTGCAGCTCCTCCTCAGGTGGGCATTCAGGTGGAGGGTTGAGCGTTAGACTAAGGGACAGTTACAGAGGTCATGTGACGCTAACAGGAAGCAGCGAGGAGTGAAAACAAATCCTGTCTGCTGACGGCAGTATTATTTGATGTTTTTAAAATATTGATGAGCTGTGCTGCTCTCTGAACTGAAATAATAATAACAGTAATAAAATGACCTCCCTGAGCCTGGTTCTGCTGGAGGTTTCTTCCTGTTAAAGGGAGTTTTTCCTTCCCACTGTCGCCAAAGTGCTGCTCATAGGGGGTCATATGATTGTTGGGTTTTCCTCTGTATCTATGAAGCGCCTTGAGGCGACTTTTCTTGTGATTTGGCGCTATATAAATAAAATTGAATTGAGTCTGAGATTTAATTTAATGCTGTTTAAGACTTTTTTAGTAAACGTTTGTGAGAACCTGCAGAGAGTCTGATTAAATGATCCCTCTTTTATTCTGAAGGTCTTACCTTCAAACATTCACATTAATGATCACACTGACGATTCAGCATCTCAGAGCGCTGAGGACCTGTTTGTGCGTATCTGAGCATGCTCAGTTTGGTTAGAAATAACCTTCCTTGTCTCACAATTTTAAGGCTTCCGGAAACCTCCAGATGTTTCCTAGTCAGGAAAGAGTCTTCTCTTCACTGATTGGCTCAAAACAGGTGATTTTTTGGCACAATAACAGGCTCTAAAGCTCACGTGTTGTCTGTACACTGTAGAAATGGTGACATCAGCATCAGCCGCTGATCTGAGGCGTCCACCTGATGGCCGCCTGATTGGTTTTTGTGTGACTATATTTAGATAAGAGGGCGGAGTCATAAGGTTAGTTAATGGCAGCGAGGTTTTTGGGTTGTTACAGTAACTAGAAGTAACTACAGTAGTTAGAAATTCGAAGGCCAGGTTTTGCTGTGAGCGAGTCTGAGACAGTTTCTGCTCAGATTTCATGTTGGACACTCTGAAGGTTCCTCGGGGAAGCGTTTGATCAAAGGTTAATGGATCTTAGAGAAATTTCTGCCAATCACAAGCTGTGAGGAGCACACGTGTTGTCAAAGTGGTGAGGTGCGAAGCCGCCGTTTCCTGCAGGTTTCCCATCATCTCCCAGGTTTAAGTCCTTCTTTAAACGTCTGTCATCGCTGCCTTGGAGAAGCAGCTGAAGGTTCAGACTGACACAGAGACGGAGCCTGAAGTTGTCGGGAGCTCACGTCACAGAATTTCAAGCTTGGCGATTGGATGGTGAAATGAACTCTGGGAGTTTGAGGCGGATGAGTGTAAATGACCCCAGAGAGGATCGCTGTTTGAGGGAAAGCTGAATGGGATCGTTCCTGCAGGAACCACGGAGGTCACGCCTTCACAGAACTGAATGAATGTCTTTCCAGATGTTTTCATCTGTATTGTGTCTCAGCTAGGACACAATACCAAAGACAGGCTCTCATTTAGCAAACAGCCATTGCCCTCTCATCCCACTGTGTCTGACGCTGCCTGTGTCTAATCCTTATGTGAAAGATAAGTCCTGACATCGGGTTTCTCCTGTTATCCCTCACTCATTAGCTTCAGGAACTAAAAACCTGCATGGTCAGGTTCAGGGAAAGCTTGTGATTGGACCAAAACATCGCTTTGCATCAGGAAACTGCTCGTTCTGCACTGAGAGCATGTCTCACGCTCAGCCGGAAGTCTGGAAACAGCCGGCCTGACAGTCACACCTGCTCTTCCAGCTGCTTTGGGATGATGATTTTTTAAATACTCGCTGATGTGTTTGACTTAAAATGTTATTTACTATAATTTCTCTTCTATTTCCACCAACTTCATTAAAGTTGAGACGCTCTGTGGCTCGGCGAAATAACAGGAACGATGGTGTTGCAGCGTGCCGATGGACGCCATGTTTAAATTACCCTGAGCTTCTTCCCCTGCGTGATGCCCTGAAAGAAAACATAACAAGAGGTGCGCTGGTGCTGTTTCATCTGTGATCACGATGACGCACAGAACGGGTCAGGGCATTTCAAATGCTGAGCATAGCCTGTACGTAAAAGATGGACTCCAATTCTGAAGCCACTTTTCAGTTATTTATTTGTAAAAAATGTCTGGAGTCATGTATGATGTTCGTTCCACTTCTCACGTGTGCACCACTTTGTGTTGGTCTTTCACCTGGAATTCCAATAACATTGATTCATGTTTGTGGCTGTAATGTGACAAAATGTGGGAAAGTTCAAGGGGCCCAATACTTTTGCAAGCCGCTGTAGCTAGGTCCACTCTGTGGCGGCGTTCAGGACGCATGCAGTCACATGACCAGCTCTACGCGGGATATGCCAATCACCCGTCGCACGTTGGTGACCACAGTGAAACACAAACGCTTCTCGGGCCTGGTGGAGCAGCGGGAACGGGCTTTGGTCTGTTTGTAAATCTGAGATTCGGGGCTTCGTCTCAGGCGCCCGACGTTTAAAGGTGATGAATGAGAGTCACGTGAAGAGCTTACAAGACGCCGCTACCATCGTACACGTTGCTTTAAGTGTTGACACACTTTGAAAGCCAACATTTACACCACTGACAGGTGTCTTACCATACAGCTGTTTGTCTATCAAAAAGTCACAAAAAGCACAAATTAACACACACATACAGTGAATGCTCACATGTCAGATATCGTCTCACTGCTGGCTTTCACCTACCTGTCTTAACGAATCCACCTGAAAGGACAGCAAGTACGAAACAGGAAGTCAGAGTTAGTCATTTGGTTTTGTGGCAATTCTTAGAAATCATGAAAGCGACACACATAAACGGTTTGCAGACAGGAAGGGGACAAAGAAAGCGGCTTACCGACTTCCTGAAGCAACACAGCTGAAGAGAAGAAAGAGACGAGAGAGACATGAAGCAGAAGTGACATCAGAAGGTCTCTGTTTGACACACCCGTCCTCAATCTGGACTTCATGCTGCTGAACGAACGCGTGACAAACGTGACGCCAACGACGGTTCGAGCGGTGGTCAGCTGTTAGTTTACTGTTACATCTAACACAAATTTAAAGTGTGCGATTATCACGGACACGTGCAGGTTTCATATGAGAGTCCAGCCTGAATGGACCTGACCCGTCCTCCCCAACCTGCCAGCATCACAGCTCGACCGGACACATCCGCATCTGTCCACACCTGGACCAACAAGGAAGCGAGAATCTCTCTCCTAGCCTCTCCGGGACTAAGATAAGACGAACTAGCATGTTCTAGTGAGGCGAACTGGGCGAAGACACAAACTCCACAAAAACCACCTGAAAACCCAGTGAAACACCCAGGCTGCCTCAGTACACTCAGGGAAATGAAAGTGGGCGGTTGTTACGTTTAAAAGATTCAAACTGGAAATCTGAACAAAATAACTTCCTGTTTCTGTGGTGACCATAATTCCAAAGATTTGAGACCACGGGAAAATCACTGGAGTTATAAGAGGCAGACGACCACACAGACGACGTGTATGCTATCGCTCTTTATTGTGGTTTAACCTGTCAGAGACAAAAACGTGCAGAAAGTTGTGTATCGAGCCTTGTGATCAGAACCTTCCTGCTGTTTTTAAGCCTGGACTGACAGCTCAGTGGCACAGCGGTTACCACTGTTGCCTCACAGCAAGAAGGTCCTGTGGTCAAATCCACAATCTGGCCGAGTTTGCAGTGGGTACTCTGACTTCCTCCCACAACTGAAAAGTTAGGTTAGTTGGTGTTTCTAAATTACCTGTGATTGCAAATGGTTGTCTGTCTCTCTGTGTTAGCCCCGCGACAGAATGGTGACCTATCCAGGGTTTGCCCCGCCTCTCGCCCTATCACGTCCGGATAGGCCCCGGTAACCCTGGTAAAAGTGTTTTTACGTTAAGTGGCCCTCGAGGCTTGGAGTTGGACACCCCTGGTCTAGAATTTGTTGAACACTCTAAAAAATTAAGTCTTTAAATGAACTTAATGAAAAGGATTTCTACATTAATAAATGGCTTTCTGTCAGCATTAGGCATTTTTTTCAGACTAACATCATTTTCATGGGTTGGATCAACTTAAATAAATTAAGTTAGACTCAACTGCAGGAAATAAGTTGATCCAACTCCATTAAGTTATAATAACAGCATTGCATAATGCTAAAATAAAGCAATTTAATAACATGAAAATTATTTCCATTATTTGTTCATGTTATTCAATTCAGTCCAAAGGAGTTTATTTAAAAATCACAAATCGCCACAGCAGTCGCCTCAAGTTAAAGACCCTGCAATGAAACCCCAACAATCATATGACCCCCTATGAGCAGCACTTTGGCGACAGTGGGAAGGAAAAACTTCCTTTGAACAGGAAGAAACCTCCAGCAGAACCAGGCTCAGGGAGGGGCGGGGCCATCCAAGAGCTGTTAAACGCCACAGGTGACCTGACTACACGTGCCTTCACATCACAAACCCGACGAGAAGAAAAAGCGACACCGGGTGTTCGCCATAAACGTCTGAGTGAACGGCAACAATACTGTGTGAAGATTTCTATGAACCCGGAGAAAAGAATCAACGCATTGATTTTGTTGTCGCCTTATATATCGATAAAGTTGACTCAAACTGTCCTAGCACCTCTCAGCACTGATAATTCAGTCTGGACCAATAGGACGCCAGCTGAGGGCAAAGGAGTGACAGCAGCAAAGACAAACTCCACAAAGACAGGCAAAGGAGGACAGGTCAGAGGTCGTCAGAGGTTAAGGTGCCCGTCCACACCTGTCCATCTCCTCCTGTTCCAGTACGGCTCCTGCAGCTCTACGTAGAAGCTGGCATTCTTATCATACTCCTCGTGATCGATTATTTTAATGGCTATGATCTTCCTGTGGGGGGAGGGGGGTCAGAGGTCAAGGGTCATGCATTAGTTCACACACACACAAACACAGACACCTTGTCTGCCTGCTGGGATGCAAAAACATGATTAGCTCAGATTATTAAAGGATGAGCTCAACTCAAACTTCCCTGCACTCGTTATGACATTAAACACCACATCAACAGGGCTGACTGAGGTCAAAGGTTATCAGTGATATAGAAGGGGTCAGGGTACAGGAAGGCGACACCCCCCCACCTTTCCTCTCACTCATCTCCAGCAGCCGAGGCTCTCCGATCTCCAGGAAGAAGTTCTTGTTCTTCTCGTACTCTTCGTCATCGATTATATTTATCCGAATGGTTTTGCTGAAACAGAGAAAAGCCGGAAAGAGAGTTTGCAGAAGGAGAAGCGTGCAGAAGCCCGAGACACGGCAAAAGGAGAAACACGGCGGGCAGAGGGAGACGCCGCCGACCTTTACACACACACCGCGTGACCTCGTGTTTCTGTTCGCCAACACCGCTTCGTACGAACGTTATGTGCGCAGCTCTCTGAGCTCCAACCCTAAACCAGGCCAGTACTATGCTTAATATTTGTGACTCCAGGAAATCAAATCTGAGTTGTTCAGGTGAGGCAGCAGAGTTAGGAGTGTGAGGACGCACAGAAGAGAGTCAGTCATTTCTGAATTTCATGTGAAACACAGAGAAGACGAGAGGACGGCGAGGAGATCTCATGATGACACAGTTTGTTTGTTCGGTGTTGGAGGCGGAGCTGGAGGCTACAGCAGGCCGTGTGTGTGTGTGAATGGAAACTGCATCCACTCCCATGTTTATTTAATGTGAGCAGATTGATGCTTTGGGGCTTTCTCAGTGATCCAAGGACACGGTTTGTTTGGTGTCACAGTTTCAGGACACTTTCAGCTTTGTGGATGTTTGAGTTTCAGTTTTATTCATCCAAAGAATCTGTAAATAAAATAAAAGCAATAAAAGAACCAAAGAACTCACAGACAAAAGAGCTGATTTAAAACCAGTAAAGTGTAAATCATCATCAAACTTATCTGCAAAGACAGAAGGTTGTTTGGGATCAGCGAGGATGACTTAGATCTCACTTTGTGCCGATTCATTATTATTTAACTTTTAAGTCATCTTTGAAGAACCTGATAATGCAGATTACAGTTACTGCTGCTCATTTTAATACTCGTCTGTTTGTTTCCACCTCGAGTATATTTAGTGCTGGTTACAGATCGACCATGTTACCATGGAAGGAGTGCCCAGGTGATTCTCAGGTGGAGGTAAATCTCACAGCACCAGAGGAGCACCTTCTGTTCCCTATAGCAGGAACACGAGACTCTAAAAAGTCCCATCAGAAGGAAACAGCTGGAAGGACAGCTGGACAGGAAAGGACGGGACAAACGTGGACACTATCTGAACCCGCCCGGCCGAGACTCTCTGCCGTAAAGCTACAACCACACTCACAGCTTTGCCGTAAACCAAAGAACGCGCAGAGACTCGGACGTCCACGGCGCGTCCTCAG
>NW_024582643.1:653680-687235 GCF_018398535.1 Haplochromis burtoni | reverse complement strand
CTGAACCTCACGTTGCTCTCTGAGGCATTCTTCAGAGTGTGGCTGTTAGAGAGAAAGCACTTGAGTAGAAAAAAAGTGTTTGTGTGAATGTGATAGTGCAGATGGGGCGGAGCCACAGAGCAGCTCCTCCTATTTCAACCCTACACCAGCAACACTGAAGTCTAATGAGAGGCTGCTCTTACAATAACAGCTGACAACAGCAACCATGGCTGTTGTTCCTACAAGGTCACATTTCACACCTCAGTATGACTATGAAAAGACACAAAGCAGCCTAATTACACAAAGGCAAACTAACCTGTTGCAAGAGAGCGAGACAGGAAATCAAAGGTACAAAAGTATATAATAAAATAAATATTATATATATATATATATATATATATATAATAAAAAGAAACAGAAAAGTACCACAAACACTGCAAATCACTTTAGAAGAAAGAAAAACGTCAACACAAACTGTCAGAAATGTGATAGAAGACAAAGCTACGAAGAGAAAACGACAACCAGCGAGCCGCAAACCTGCTGGAAAAGAGAAAAACTACTACTGGAGGACATCAAACTGTTAAAACAAGTGACAAAAAATGACTAAAGTGACACAGTCCTTTAAATTCCTTTGTGTCTCTTTTATATTCAAGCTTTTTAAATAAAGATAAAATTTGAATGGACATCTTTAAAATGATTCGATGATCTTTAATAACCCAACCAAGTTTGCAGCTCACACACACTGATCACAAACACTGCTGCGTGTCAGCGTCCAGGTCAAAAATGCTAATTTATAATAAAAAAATGTATACATAAATAAACAAGGATGGCTGTGCGAAAATGAACAATCGTAGAACCCAAACCATCCCTGTCAGAGTTAGATCAGGGAGAGATGCTGTGACCTGCTGTGACATGAACAGCAACACAAGCTCAGCTGAAACGCTGGAGCACGATTGCTCAGGAGAAAATCAGAAACCTACCTTGGCTCAAACTGTTTCAGGTGAAGATCAAACTCACTGATGGACGATGGAAAAGAAGAAAAAATCAGAAGGGTGACAAATGCACAAGACTTTTCATCTGACAGAGAGCTGAAACCCCGACACTAAACCTCCTCCAGAGGACCAGCGAGAGGCTGTCAGACGGCGTGGAGACGAGGAACAGAAACACCACCTGATGATAACACCGAAATAACAACAGAGCCGACGGAGCAGCGCCGTCCTCTCCTCAGCACCTCCTCTCCCTCTGCCGCCCGCAGGGTGACGTTAACAAAGAGGACACGAAATCAGCAAATCAGATCACGTGTAACAAATTCATTCAGAGCCAGGCTGTTTCCTGCAGCTCCGCTCTCACGTTTCCTCTTTAACGGGGGTCAGATTACTGAATCTGGAGTTTGGTGAGTCCACACCTCACGTCTCATCCTAAACTGATTTGGTCCTCCTCTGCTTCCTGCAAACTTCAATTCAGTTTGATTTACACAGCGCCAAACCACAGCAACAGTCGCCTCAAGGTGCTTTATATTGTAAGGTCGACCCTACAATAATCCATACAGAGAAAAACCCAACAATCACATGATCCCATATGAGCAAGCACTTTGGTGACAGTGGGAAGAAAAAACTCCCTTTTAACAGGAAGAAACCGCCGTTTATCAGACTGATCTATGGACCAAACTGCATTTTATTCACCCCGTTACCTCAGCCTCGTCTCCTTTACTTCACTTCAATCAGTGCTGGGAGGAATTTCTCATTGTACCACTGCTACAGTGAAAACTTATCCAGAAGTACTCGAGCTGTACTTCTCTGGTCTCAGCTCCCTCACACAGACCTCCCCTCTGAGAGTTGAACCTGAGCTACAATCAGAGATCAGCTGTGTCCAAAAACAGCTGTTTGGCTCCGATTTAGTCAGATTTAAACAGGCGAGTTATGAAATCATCCTCCCGTCGTACAGGTGGCATGAAGGATGGAAATATCTACTGAGATCAACTAATCGGTGCATCAGGCTGTAAGCATGGGAAGTTTAACATGGGAGTCTATGAGGACTGACTCACTGCTGCCTCCGCTGGATGTCAGAGGAACTGCAGGCTTTGGTCCTTCTGGTCCTTCACTTGTGGTACAAAGTACCAGCAACAACAGTACTAATCCTCACACGCCAAAGTACTGCTGTATACTATTACCACACCATTACACCCTATAAAATCACACAACATTACACCAGCTACCCTACAGCATCACCTACGTCTGCATTACATCACTCCATCCCAGTGGCGTGACGATGACCTGAAGAAGCCCAGCTGCCGCAGAGTAAACCCGGCCTGTGGTGCTTCGCTGAGCTGGTACTCACCTCTGTTCCTGACACAGCAGCAGCAGGAGAAGACAGTGCGCTCAGGAGGGAGAGCCGAGTCCGATAACTGCTCTAAATTTAACAGAAAAACATGCCGTACTAAACATGGCTGCGTAGCTGCCTGCGCGCTGCTTATCGTCCTTCTGCTGGCGGGCCATGGCCATACAAGGCTCTGCAGGGCCCGGGGCCATTCAGCAGCTCCTCGTCTCCACCGACACGTGGGGAGATAACCGCTAACGGCTAACAGAGGCAGGAATGCTGGGACAAGTGCCTCGCAGCCACCCCCATCCCCAAACCCCCACACATGACATCTGCACAACCTTCACAGGGAGGCATCCAGAGAGCGACACACTCACACCTTTAAACACGGTTCCTCACAGCAGACGAGCCTCGCACGACTTCTGATTTTATTGTAAGTTCTTAATATTACAACGAGATTCTTTTTGTGACTGAGGCTGACACCTGTGCAGGTTCACCTGCAGATTGAAACCCTTGCTGTGGGGTTATGAGGACAGAGTTCAGCTTTAAGCAGTCAGAGCAACACTTCCTGTGATTATCGTGATCATTTCCTGCAGCAACACGCTCGTGCTGCGGTTCAGTCTCAACGATGAAGGTTTAGGAGTGAACTGTAAAACTCGTGCTTCTGGTGTCTGTGCAGACCAATCATGAGATAAACACGGGGGTCAGCTGACCCTCCCAGAACCACGTCTCATTTTCTGTTATTTTCCGCTGCATCAGTGCAAGTTTACAGAAACTCGGACCTCCTCTCAGCATCAGTGACATGGATCAGAGAGCAGAAACCAGCACTGGTGCATTGTGGGTAAACTTTCAGGTGTCTGCTCAGAGCAGGTGAGAGCAGGTGCTGTTTGAGGCTCATGATAGCTGGGATGTTAGCGTCCATACTGATGATGGCTCTGACCTCTGCTGGGAGTTTTATGAGAGTCATGGACACGTTTTGTTTTTACCAGCATGTATCCCAGCTCATGCCAAAGGGCACTCTGGACCTTGTTCTCAGGACATTTTTACTTCGGACCAGCGCTGTGTTATTTTTATTTATCTGTATCTGTCCTACACCAGTTCAGCCTGTTGTCCAACACCAGTAACTTTACCTGAGTTGGCGAGCTTAGTGGTACCATCTCTGTTACCTACACCAGCAGATCAAAAATGTCCCACAGTGCATCACCCCCAGTGTGCTCACTGTCGTTTCCTGGCCTCTGGCGAAGTAGCTGCTTCAAAAATGGTGTCATCCACCCACTTTTGAAAAAGGAACATTTGGATCCTCCTCTGATTGGCAGTTATAGACCCACCTCCAAGTTGCCACTTACTGCTAAGATCTTAGAGAAGCCTGCGGCCCTCCCTGAGACCTCACTGAGTCAGCTCTGAGAGCATCAAATGATGATGCAGAGTGACGACGGTTGCTGTTCTGTGTTGGAGCTCATCTTTTCATTCTGCTCAACAGGTGCTGGGTTGGTGTATCAGGATCTGGCTTGGAGCGCTTCTCTTCATACCTGTCTGACACCAACAAGCTCACCTGCTTGCTCAGGTGTCAGCAGGCTGGTGTAGTGTGGGGAGTAGTGAGTGCAACAGCTGAGCCTGAGCCAGCACAACAACCAGAAACAACCAGCAACCAGGTCTCGTAGGCTCAGACGACTGCTGCTGCAGCACAGGAGGAGGGGCCACAGCCCAACAACAGCGTGAGGAAGAGACGAGGACGGTGAAATTAACGTGGTAAGAAAACAGATCACAGGTGTCGAACTCCAGGCCTCGAGGGCCGCTGTCCTGCTTGTTTTCCAACTAACCTGCCCTTGTAGCTTCTTACTGGCAAAGCACACCTGATCCAGGTAATCAGCAGCAGGTTGGGCAGGGATATCTCAAAACCAAGCGGGATGCTGGCCCTCGAGGACTGAGGTTTGACAGCCCTGAAACAGATGTAGGGACATAATTAGGAAGGAAGAGACTCAAAGACTCAAGTAAAATAAACGGCCACTCGACTACGACTAACAGCTAACTGCTAACAACTGTTGATGGTCACCAGTGATGGGAATAACGGCGTTAGTTTTTTCAGTAACGAGTAATCTAACTAATTACTATTCCTATCGTTGCAACGCCGTCACCGTTACTAACAAGATAATGCGGTGCGGTCGCGTTACTGTTTTTCAACAAACAGACAGTTGAAGCTGTCTTCAGCTTTTCGCACCTTATATCAGTTGCACGGAGTAATCTGGGCGCTGCAGCTTTAAGCAGCTGCGCTCCCGCGGACGGCGATCACTTTCTGCCCGATGATCAGTGTCTAGCACAACATCTGGAGCTCAGGGGGCAAAACAATGGCATGAGTGCTGCTGTTTGACTGAGCAAGAGTAAAGGAGTCGTGGTAAGACAATCACATGACCACTTACAGACAAAGCAACAAGGTGACATATACCAGTTTATAAATTGTGTTGATAGGCCACGTAAAACAGAGTCATGCTAATCTGGCGACACTCTCGATGGAGGACATTGAACGACATCTACCAATTCAGAACCACGATAACGGAGTTCTGGCTGATTGGAGCCGGCTTATTGAAGCACAGGACGCAGCTACAGCTGTTCAAAATCCCACAAGGCTGGCCGGCATGATGGACAATGTTTTGAAAGCAATATGGATAACATGTTGGAGAAGAACGGGAATTGAGAGACCTGGTGACCTGTGACGGACATTAGACCAACTGTAAAAATTGGATGCAGTTGTTCGCACTAAACCCAAACATTCACCATCTTCACTCATGTGGCCCCACTGGCGCCAGCTGAAGGCTCTGAGGTCGAAGCTGGAACAACAAATTCTTCCATGATAACAGGATTGTTGTCAGAACTCTTTGTCCCTCCTTCAAGGCCGTCCGCGTTGATCGAAGATTGTTGACTTTTGCTTAACCGGGTGAAGGGACACTCTCTCTCGGTTGACACGGCACACCTCACACACACACACTCTCACACACACACACACACACACACACACACACACACACACACAAACAACACACCAAAAACACAAACACACACACACACACACACACACACACACACACACACACACACACACACACACACACACATCACACACACACACACACACACACACGTATACGACACAGCCCCCCCCCCCCCTCCAAACGTCTTCCATGTTGTGCAATGTGATGATTCCTGTGCTGAGGTGTATCTCCCCGCTGGAGCTCAGTCCGGGGGGGTCTTTTTTCTCCTCGTCTTTCCTCATGTGGTGCATTTTCCATTGTTATACCTCTCTGACCTGTCAGCCCCATGTGATGTTTGTGTAATGTATGTATGGTCGGACAGGTAAGACGGCGCTGGCACGGCTGGCAGCCTTAACCCAATTTCCCTCGAGATGAATAAAGTATTTTCAATCAATCAAGCAATATATACTTGCGTTTTTCCTCAATAGTTTGGTCACGTTTACTGTCTAAGGACAGCGCAGCGAGCACTCTCTGCTTATGAGCTAAAAATTAAAAACAAAACAAAAAACAGCCCGTTCGTGTTGGTGGAAAAATGCACCATGTCGACCAATCAAAAGTGATATGGCAACATGACGTTTACGAAGAGGGGGAAGATTTAGGAGTGACAGCGAGAGAGAGAGCGAGTTTTAAGATGTGAGAGATTTGTGACGTTTAGCGTGTTTGGAGTGTGTAGTTAATGTGTTGTCTTGTGTAGTTAGTGTGTAGTGTTGTGGATAGTTTTGTGTTGTGTGTCAGAACAATGAGGCGGCTGCTGTCTCCAGGTAGAAACAGGAGTGATACACCTGCTGCTGTCAGACCTGCAGGTATCAGGCTGTGATGTTTCCTTTATAGTGGGCAGAAATATTTGTGGCACCTTATTGAAGAACAGCTGATTGTTCTGTAAATAGTTTGAAATGGTTATTTTAAAAAAGGGTCAAAGGTAAATGGATGCAAATAACTTTGTTTGCAAAACTTGTGCATATGATTTTAAAATTGGCCGTTTATAATTTAAAGTTATGAAATATGATTCAATGAACATGTTTGTGGTTGTTACAGTAAAAAACCTTTTCTACTCGAATTTGATGTTTTTTGTCTGATTTTAGATCAGTTGTGTTACTACAGTAGTCAAAATGAAAACAGGACTGTAGATTCAGACACGTGAGGCTGTGCTGATGAGACCAAACAAGGCAAAGGAAACAGTTTTAAAGGTGAAACGTGGAGGAAACATCAGAAGTGGTTAAAAATGGCCGATTACACCCTGGACCTCAGAGGGTTAAACGTGTTTTTTAAAGTAACACAATAGTTACTTTTCAAGTAATTAATTACTTTTAGAATCTTGTAACTCAGTTACTAACTCAGTTACTTTTTTACAGAAGTAACTAGTAACTATAATTAATTACTTTTTCAAAGTAACTTGGCCAACACGGATTGTCACACACTGCAGTGAAACCAAGAACCCAAGCACAACTTTCAGTTTTCAATATCAATAATAAAAAAATAAATATTCATATGCAACAAAATGATGGTATATTTATTTTTAATTATTGATATTATCCAGCTGCTCTGAATGCTCGGGTTCAGGCACTATTTTGTACCCTTTGATCTGTATGAGGTCATGCAGAGGGAGGGTCTTTGTATAGTCATCTCACATACTGAAGCCCCACCCACTTGCTGGACAGGCCTGTTTTTGTGGTCAGCCAGTCAGAAGACATTTGGCCAAAGTGGAAGGTAGTTTCAAAGGGGGAGGAGCTAAAAGAGCATGTTTATGACATTTATGAAGCGAGGGGCCGAGGACGAGATAAAGCCGGATGATGTTGTCCTGACCTCAGATTCCCCAGCATGAAGCAGACCACCAGTAAAGCACTGACAGACAGACGCTGAGGCTACCCCGGCACTCAAGCACTGTTTCCCAGGACTGAGGAGGCCAAGTTTATCTCTGCCGTCTGATTATCACCGCTAACATTCCTCTGGCCTTTATTTTTAAGTGTAAGTGTGTGTGTGTGTGTGTGTGTCACATTCTCACAGTGCATCAAACACTCCACCTGTATCTCACAACCTCCAGCCTCTCTCTTTAAAGTCCACAAAGACGGAGGTTGATGCAGGCACAAAGGTTTGGTCACAGGTGTCAGGAACTACTGGACTCAGAAGCAGACGGTGGTCAGGAGGAGGAGGAATGGGCAGGGAGCTTTGAAATAGAGACCAGACACATTTTATTTTTGTGCAGTTTTTCCACACTGTGCCGGAGGTGTGGTCCATGACTCGGCTGCAGGGGAGGAGCGGCACAGTGAGCTCAACGGGGTGGTGCTGGGGCGGCAGGTGAGAACACAGCTGGTGGCGTTTGGCCTCATGACAGTCTTTCCCCCTTTTTTAGCGAGACGGGAGACGAGAGGAGGGAAGCTTGAGAGAGCTGAGACTGGAGCTGACCAGACTGAACTGTCACAAAAGCAAAGTCAGAAATAAACGTGACATCGAACTGTGTGTGAAGTTCATTTTATACACACGTCGCTAAAAGTTGAGCTGTTTCCTGTCGAGCTGCTGCAGGTTTACTGTGCTCCTTTTAAACTGTATTTCTGTACGTACAGTTTACGTGACGTGGGCTCAGTGTGACCTTCAGACAGCCTGCAGAGTCAAACTCATCAGACTCACTCTGCCTGGTTATTGGTGCTCAGCAGCTGGAAGCGCCTCTGCTCGTCCTCTGTGTTCTTGCCGTTTTCCCTTTAAATCTGTCACATTCAGATCCTAACAATTTAATGACAACAGCCCCGAGTTCATTGAACCGCTGTAGGTTCAAACAAGGATGCGTGTATTTTCCTCCAATAAAAAAAAAAAAAAATCTAGTTTTCTATCCAGCATAGCTACCCAGTGACAGCTTTATAAACAGAACCATCTTTCATTGGTTTTTAAACTGTAGGACCAACTTTCACATTGCAGTAACTGTTTGAGGAAAAAAGGAAAAGCTGCTCGCCTCCCAAAGTGTTAAAAGATGCACAGAAGAGCTCTGATGGCAAACTTCAGTCAGCAATTTCACCTCCTAAAAACAATGGTGTTTGATTTCAGTGCAGGTGGTGGGCGTGGCTTCAGTCTGCTGACTCCACCCCTCAAAGATCAGTACAAACGTCACCACCCACCAGAAACATGGTTGAACATGAAGTAGGGCTGCTCAATTATGGCAAAAATGATAATCACGATTATTTTCACTGAAATTGAGATCTCGGTTATTTGACGATACTTATTTAACCCTATAAGACCTACTATAGAACCAAGTCCGCCAGAGCTTATATTATTTTTTTACATGTAGTGCCATTTTTGGGAGCATTTCAAGTTGCTATACATCAATACAACTGTTATAGCCCATATTTTAATAATATGTATGCATTAAGTCGCATAGTAATTACATTAATTAGCAAAAAAGTGCAATAAACTACAAAAAAATTGAAAATCGTTTTTGTTTTTTTACATATATTTCTACTTGGAGAAATTTAAGAGGTTATCCCTCTAAAACTTTAAATACAAAAAAGTTGCAAAAAATAGTTTACAACAACAGGAAATTTATTTTGAGTGTCTTCATAGTTTTATTTTGGAGATAAGCAATTTTTATATACTGCAGGAAAAACGAAAAAACAATCCTATGATGCAAATTTGCAAAGAAAAACATGCATCAAAATAAACTATTTCCAGCAGTGCAATTCGAGTTCTAAGCATCCCAGAAACTATTCAGAAAATAAGAGTCAAACATGACTTATAAAAACACCAGTATAGGCTTTTAAGGCCTACAAGTAAAAAACTACATTTTCCGCGAAAATGACGTCACTTCCGGTTTCGGACAGGAAATGGCGGACATGCGATAGTTCGGTTGACGTCTTTTCAATGTGGGAAGTGTTACGAACAGCTGATCGGATCGGCAAAGCGTGTTTCTGGAATATTATGTTTTTGTTCCTGCAAGCGCTTTTTATGCAATTTTTGCAAAGCTATATGTGGAAGGAAACCGTGACCGAGGACAAGCTGATGGCATAAGATGTAAGTACAACTCCTCTGGTTTCATATGCAAAACAAATTATTGCGCTAGCTTACACGGTTCGGTTCTACAGGGATTTAAAGGGTTAACAATAACAATGTATTGAATAATTCACGGAAGGAAAGTTCTCCCTGTCTCTGCCCCTCCCTCCCATTCATTTGAATACATTGCACTACAGCTCCCTGGATCTACCCCCACCATCATATGTACTGTTTATCGGCCACCTAAGCCAAATAAGGAGTTTTTAAATGAATTTTCTGCTCTTCTCACTCATTTCTCTGAACTTTCTCCAAATCTGATAATTGTTTGTGACTCCAATATTCATATGGACAATGACAAAATCCCTCTTTCCAGAGATTTTACCTCCTGCCTGGAACGTTTTGGGTTTTCCACTCATTCTAAAGGACATATCTTGGATTTGGTATGTTGTTCTGGCATCACCCCCACTCACTGTAAAAATAAAATAGGTCGTCTACGTCCACTGTGAACAACCATCACTGATCAGAGGGCAGGGTCCACAGCCTTTTTCACAGTCACATGGTCAATAGTGGGTCATTGACGCTCCCACTAGGGCTCTCCATTTGGTCTCAGAACTGGAGAAGCTTCTCAGATGAAACATCTTCAAGAAACTTAAAGAAGTCGAGACACTTTTCTTGCCGAGCTCCTTGGATCAGCTTCTCTGGCTCTAAGCTTTAAGCTAACTTTCCATTATGAATACAATGATCCAATAAAAACAGAAGCACTTATCAATAAGACATTGTAGATTTTTGAAGATAAAATGAAATGACCCCGACCGCACAGTCCCATACAGCTCATGATATCAGCAGCTGAACAAACGCAGCAAAGACAGGAGGCACTGACGATACACAGGAAAATTTCAAAATAAAATAACGGGATAAAATAAGACAGGCTGTTATGGTCTGTAGGCAGCTTGTGACTCCTTTAAGCAAAAGCCCCATATAAATGATTATCGCTTGCTTAATAAGAACTGCTGAAGAAATAATGAAAATATAAACAAAACGTACAGAATAACTGTTTCAGGCTTTATGTACGAGGTACCCTGAATGCAACACGTCACCGTCATCATCGAGGATCTCTGCATCGGCCTCGGGCACAAAAAGACAGATTTCTTCTTTCCTGCTCAGAGTTCTCCTTTCACCTCCTCAGCACACAAAGAGGAGGCTGTGGGGAGTCTTTCATATGATCACAATCAGACTTAGAGATTTAAAACGTGTTTTTATTCTGTATTAACAGTGAGTGCTTGAAGGTGTGAGGTAACAGCTGCAGGGTTGCATGCCCGCGTCCATCACACAGGACACTGTGCGCCCTCTAGTGTGCGAGCAGGTGCAGTGCAGATGAATAGGTTTCACAGCATGAACCCCATCAAGTCCCCAGCTGTCTCACCCAGTGGCGGTCCTAGCCTGTTTGGCGCCCTGGGCGAACACTCCCTCTGGCATTGGATTTACAACATTATGAATGAAATGTGCTCTATCTGGAAGCAGCAGGCCCCTCCCCTTTCCATGGGTTGTGTGGGAGACTTTAAATCATCAAACTGTAAATTATAAATTTTAAATTTTTATTGATCGATTTACCCCGAGTCCTAAAGTGTAGATTTATTTTCTTACTCTTCTTATATTTATAGTTTATTTACTTGCACTGCTGTAGCTGGAGCCTCGTCGTCTCGTCTCTATGTGCTGGACTGTCTGTAGTGGAGATGACAATAAAGTTTACTTTGACTTCAGCAGCGAGAAGGCGCACCGAGGGCTCTGTATCATGACGTCTGGTGTTTTCGTGTTTGTTGTTTTGTTTTTATGTTGTTTTATTTTGTGAGTTGGTTATTAGACGCTGCTCCAGCCAGCCAGAGACTCCCCCGCCGCCCCGCCCTCTCCTCCCTGTGCAGCAAGCAGCAGGCGCCCTTACTCCCAGCAAATGGGCGATAGAAAACCGATCGGTACCTGTACCATTCCCTGGCTGACGTCGGGGCAGCATGAGTACCAGCAATTTTTTATATTTTTTTTGCCGATGCCCGTGCTGCCCCCCCCCCACGACGCCGCCCCAGGCAACCGCCCGTATCTAAAACTGCTACTGGTCTCACCAGATGTTAGTGGACCATTAGTGGCAGATCCTGGGTCAGTTTTCTGTCGTTTGTATTCCAGTTATTGATTTTCTAGCTCCATGATGGGTGACTACGCATGTTTATAATAAGCACGCCGTAAACTTAAACAAAGTCTGAATAAAACATTTCAGTTAACAGGAATTAAAGCGTAACACTGAACTAATACAGCTAAAGACAAGAAAAGTACATTTATAGGAAATGACAGTTACTCGTGCTGTACAAAATCTATAATTATTATCATGTAGTAACAGTTACCCAGCAGTAAAGTACATGGGTGTAGCATTTCCACTGTGTGTATGGAAAGCACAGGCCACACTCAAACAGGAGACCACACCAAGGAGTCACAAAGCTGACCTTGAAGAGCTCGTGTTGATCGCTACAATGAGCCCGGCCTGCACCCCCGCAGAGTTTCGTCAGGATGTACTGAAAACATTCCCCGGCAGGGTCCTGAGTCTGGGACGCTGTGTTTACAGCACGTTCATTATTCTGAGATGTATTGAGTCTGCTCTTGGTTTTGATTTCTATTCCGTATCCTGAGTCTCTGTTCAGCTGCGTTCCCAGATGTTTCCTGTCTGATTCCTGGTTCCTGTAAGTTCAGAAATAAAACTGATTCCCAGTCCTGCATTCGGGTCCACTGACACACAGCCGGTCGGGACATTTCCAGTGTTCACATGACACAGAAGCTGCTCAGTGAGAGGTTGCGTCCCGTCAGCTGGGTTAGGGTTAGAGGTTGGAGGTTTTGCAGGCTCAACCTCAGGGCGACAATTTAGTTGCCGCAGCTTCTACCGAATATGAAACAATTCTGTGCCCTGTTACCATGGTTCCGAAGACATATATGTATTTCTTGTCCCCCCCACCTCGTTTTTGGTTTTTGCCCTTTATCCCCGTCCCTCTTCCCCGCTGTTTTTCTTTCCCTCTTTCTTTCCCCCGTCACGTCTGTCCCGTGTGGAGCAAGTGAAAATAAAATAAACAATAAAAACAAAGATCAATCAAGTAGACCAATTCAGCAAGGCTGGGATGGTCCATTTGGCAAAGTAAATCCGTTGGGCATCTTTCTTTGCCTTCAGACAATAATTTTGATGGCAAAAGAGCCAAGCAGGACAGGCGGGGGAAAAAGAAAGAAAATGATCACATCGCATCACCAGTGATCGTCCGACGCATCCATCAGAGTGTGAAGAAAGCACTTACAGGCATACAAGAGTATATTATTACCTTAAACATATATTATTGTTGTAAAAAAGCACTCAGAGTAGAAATATCGGGTCATATGATTGTTGGGTTTTTCTCTGTATGTGTTATTGTAGGGTCTACCTTACAGTATAAAGCACCTTGAGGCGACTGTTGCTGTGATTTGGTGCTGTATAAAATAATAATAATAATTGAAACATTAAACGCTTCCTCACAAGCCGTCTTAGGCCTGATTACTGTCATGTGATGATGATGTCACAGCACAATAATAGGCATCCTGCTGGAGGATGACATCATCATTGCATCTGACAGCAACATCAGCAGGTTCAAAGGTCAGCTGTGGTCCAGGAATCTGAACCAGTGTGAAAAAGTCTACAGTGGTCTCCATGGTAACAACAGGTCAGGGCACGAGGGTCCACGGGTAGATCGGTCGGTGGTGTTGCTCGTGAGCACAACGACCAGCTGTGTCCAGAAGATTTAAGTTATTTATGAACCCAGTGGGCTCGTTTCAGCGGCCTGATTTACAAAAACATAGAAACATAGCAAAAAACACACAAGTTCAAAGACACGTCCGTGAGAAAGTACGATAACAAGAACACGCCTACATATTCAGCCACCCGGAGCATAAAGGCGCTGACTTCACGTCACAGTGAGTCAAACATCAAGTCGTTTTTCGACATAAGCCCAGACTCTCGTTTCTACGGAGAACTCAGAAACACAGAAGAACCGAACGACAATGTGCAGAACCCAAACCCAGGATAAAGGGGTTCGGTGAATGTGGTGTGGAAGGTGTGGAGGAGGGTCTTTGAGCCAGAGCAGATTCTGTAGAAGGACAGAGTGCCCGCAGGCCAGTCCACATACACTCCTGCTCTGTTAGAGACAGAGGAGAAGGCGGAGGAGGAGATGTCTTTCCCTGTGTTGTTGTGCCACACAGAGTAGTGATCAACATCAGAGCACATCAGACTCCACGACTGACCGTTGCATCCAAACTTGCAGTCGATACTGTCTCCTCTCCTTCTGATTCCTCTGTAACTGACTGCGATATCCACCACTCCTTTCCACTCCACCTCCCAGTAACAGCGACCAGTCACACCGTGCTTGCACAGCAGTTGAAGGCAGAAGTCAAACCTCTCTGCGTGCTGGGCGTAAGGCTCCTGCGTCGACAGTGCCGTCACTTTCCTGTTGTTGTCGGACAGCTTGAGGTTTCTGTTGGCTGTGCTTGTGTCCAGTGTGAGTTCGCAGAAATCTGAGAGAGCGGAGAAGAAACAGCAGCAGCGATTTGTCATATTTGCATGCTGAGTTAAGATGGCGCCAGTGTGCTTGACTTGCCATGTGTCTGTCTCGCCACTTTTTACCCTCCCTTTTCCCTTTACCTTCACTTATTGACCTCGGCACTGGGTTTTGTTTTGTTTTTCTAGTCGTATGTTCATCTAGTGGTTGTGCACTGATTACATATGACAGGCAAACACTTTTAACTCTTCGTTCTTTCCATTTGTTTTGAGCCAACCCCTGCTGGAGTGTGGGCAGCGCTAATCTACCACAACTGGATTCGTCCTTCAGCTTCTCCTCCCTAATCTCCACAAGAAGCGCTACAGGAAGCGGGAAAGAAGGAGTGGCCGTCGCGTCCGTCTCAGGGCCTTTCTCAGAGCCAGAATTACGGACCATGTACATGCTCACCTGGACACGCCATCATTTTCTCCCTGGACTGCTCTGACGCTAGGTTGCTTACTCATTGCTGGATTTACCCAGTTGATCATCAAGCCTCCTCTGCCCGTTCTGCAACACGCTTTCCTGCTCGGATTTGGATAACGTTGCGCCAACGGGGATTTGTTGAAGCAATCTAAGCACATCGTGCTTCTAGAGGTGACTTACTACCCTGGCCACGGATTGCATTGCTTAATGTCAGGTCGCTGGTAAAAGACCTTTGTTTTAAATGCCTTTTCTCTACTAACAGCCTTGATGTTTTATTCCTTATGGAAACCTGGATTCGCCCTGGTGAGCTCATCCCTTTCTCTGCACTTCTTCCTTTGGACTGTGCCTATTTTAGTTCACCGACGCTTTCTGGTAGGGGAGGTGGTTTAGCCTCGGTTTTTATATATGACGTATATAATGTTCGGTAACTTTCCTCACCTAACTTTGCTAGCTTTGAAGCTCAGTTATTGGAGATGACTGCTTCCACGAGCACTCTGTGTGTGTTGGTCTGCCGACCGCCCAAATATGACGAGTGTTTCATCTCTTGGGTTCCGTTCTTTTTAAATATGACTCTGTTCTTATTCTTGGTGAACATACACATCTGTTGTAAGGATGGCCTGCTTGCTTAAGACTTTCTGGCTTTAATGGACTCTTTTAACCTCCTTCAGTGGGTAAATGAACCAACCCATGTTAAAGGCCATATTTTGGACTTGGTCTTTACGTATGGCCTGGATATCTGCATTAAGGATATAAATGGGATTTCAGATCATTTCCCAATTATTTTTGATATTGGTTTATCTGCCGCTGGACCGCAGTCTGTAGCTACTTCTCGTCTGCTACGTGTACTCAGCTCTGAAGCTGTGTTAAAGTTTGCTGTGTCTTTTTTTAGTTTTGGCATTCATGATACCTGACTGCTGCTCAGTTCGCTCATCTGATGGTTATGCTGATATTTTGTTATCATTATTTTCATCTACCCCTGATTTGGCTGTACCTGACGACTGTTCTCTCTGTTTGGTTGATGGTTGTGCTAATATCCCGTTATCTCTTTGTTTTTCTATTCTTGATTCTGTTGCTCCCACTAAAATGAAGCGCCCTAGAACCTACTCTCATTGCTGGCTTAACGATACTACGCGTGCCTTACGACATGTTTGTCGCCGTGATGAGAGAAAGTGGAAAAAAGATCAACTTCAGGTCTCTTATGATATGTTACAGACTAGCTGCTCACAGTTTCAAACTGCTAAAATGGCTAAGGCATCTTTTCTTTCCAAAGTCCTTCTGGCTTATGGTCACAACCCCCGTATGCCGTGCCCGTGTTACTTTCGACTCTGAAGCAGCTGGTCGATCAACTGAAAAACACCAATGCTGTCTTTGATATTCCCCCATCACGCATTGTTAAGGGCTGCTATGATGTAATTGAACCGAGCATTTTATTCTTAATGAATTTTTCTCTACTCTCTGGATCTGTCCCACTGGCCTTTAAGCATGCTGTAGTCCAGCCTATTCTGAAAAAAAAGAATCTTGATTGTTATGATCTCTTGAAGTATAGACCGATCTCTAAGCTTCCGTTTCTGTCCAAGATCCTGGAGCGACTAGTTCTTTCTCAGCTTCAGGCATATTTAGACACGAACAACATTGCAGAGAAATTTCAGCACTGAAACGGCCTTGCTTAGAGTTCTCAATGACCTTCTTGTAAGCACTGACTCTGGACGCTCTGTGGTCCTGGTTTTATTGGATCTTCCCTCTGCTTTTGATATGGTGGATCATAACATTCTTCTACTAAGACTTGAGCATACTGTGGGTAAAAGAGGCACTGCCCTTAACTGGTTTAAATTTTATCTCGCTGACAGGTCTTTTTCGGTTAATTTGGGAAACTTCTCATCTTCCTCAGTACCTGTACGCTGTGGTGTATATAATGAGAAGAGAGGCCCTGTTCTCTTCTCATTATATCTGCTCCCCCTTGGAGCAATTTTTGAGAAGTATAATATTGCCTTTCATTGCTATGCTGATGATATACAGATTTATTTTGAGATTACTGACGATCTTGCTATGTCTTTTCACTATTTTCGTGAATGCATGCGTGAGGTTAAAGGTTGGTTCAAGAGTAATTCTCTTGTCCTGAACGAAAAGAAAACGGAGATCGTGGTGTTCGATAGTAAAATCCCCCGCGACCAATTGTGTGCTGCTCTGATGCCTTTTGCTAGCTCCCCTTCTGATTATGCCAGTAATTTGGGCATATTACTGGATAGCTCGTTTAAATTTGACAAGCAAGTGTTTGCTGTTGTGAGGTCTAGTTTTAATCAGCTGTGCCTCATTTCTAAGGCTAAGCGCTATATTCCACACAATGACCTGGAAAAACTTATTTACGCATTCGTGACTTCCAGGTTGGACTACTGCAACTCTCTTTACATTGGCCTTTCCTCCTCCCTTCTCCTCGCAGACTGTCCAGAATGCGGCGGCACGCCTTTTGATGGGTAGCAGGAAACCTAAGTGCTCCTTTCAGAGCACTTAGATTTCCTGCTACCCAACTTCTTCTGGAGCAACCGTGTTCTCGGCTGAAGTCTCGGGGCGACCGTGTGTTTGCTGTAGCTGCCTCAGTCTATGGAACAATCTTCCTGCTGCTATCCGGGCGTCTGACTCTATGCCATTGTTTAAATCACGGTTAAAGACTTATTTATTTAATCTTGCTTTTCCATCTAGCTAATATTTCGTGTGTGTGTTGATACATTTTTATCTGTTATGCTTTGTTAAATACTTGTATGTATTATGGTTGTCATGGTTTTATGTTTAATATGTGCCGGGTCCTTTCTCTTTTCCCTCCCATCTCCTTTTCCCATCTTATTTTGTCAAGCACCTTGGTATACCCTTGGTTTTTTAGTGTGCTTTAGAAATAAATATTATTATTTGATTATTATTATCAGTTGATGCGACGTCTGCTGATTTATGAAAAGACTGAAGAAAAACATCACAATGATTCATTGTTCTGGCTCTTTAGTCAAATTCAGAATAACCTGCAGATTGAAGCTATAACATATGCTGACTTCATGAATCAAAGAGAACAAACACTCACATTTCTTCAAACCAGGTTTCAGCCTCTGCTCTCCACCATGCTCCAGCCTGGATGACAAACAAAGTCTGAATGACACTTCAGAAAGATTTTTTAATGAATCACGACCTTCAGTCATACCACTGAGATGAGCTGTAATCTGTGCTGCACACACAGACAGTCATAACTCTGAAGTGTGTTTCTGTTTGTGGTGCATTCTAGTGTTGCATTGAAGATTTTGTGTAGTCCAAAAAAGTTGACTTCCACACTCAGCCTCACATTCATTGTCTGATGACGACATTCACTCCGAGTCAGGTGGGCCCTTGTATAAGACGCTTTTTAGACTTAACAAAGACACACTCGCCCAGATGTTACATTAAATGTTAACAAACAATGAATAAAGTCTCAGATCGTCTGATAACCAGACTAATTGAACATGGATTTGTCTTTAATCCAAGACTTCCCAAAGACTAAACCTTCAGTAGCTATTAGCAGCTGTGAACCACCCAATCCCACCAGTGTGACACAAAAACACTGTGTGAGTCTCATTTTAATCTCTTGCCTCAGAATTTTAAGCTTCCAGTGTTGATGCTCCACTCCAGCAGAAAGCAGCTTGGTGGCGGTGTCCCCTGGATGGTTGTAGCTCAGGTCCAGCTCACTCAGATGGTAGGGGTTGGCTCTCAAAGCTGTGGCTAGAGAAGTACAGCCCTTCCCTGATATCATACAGCCTGACAGGCTGAGTATGCACAGAGAGAGAGATATAAAATGAAATCAGCTCGAGATGTTATTGGTATCTACTACCATGCAAAATTTAAACATGATAACTTGAAAACTGTGGATGCTAGACTGTTAACAAGCAAACAAACTGAACTGATTATATGTGCCTTATCTTTTGGGGAGAATGAACAAAGCCATGATGCTCTAACTGTCTGCATAATGTCGTCACTGGAATTTATATAGATTCATTTGCTGACACAGAAAAATAAGACAAAAAATGTAATGCTTTACGTTTAATTGAAATTTACAGGCAATGTTCTTTCGGTCCTTACATGTGTGATTGTGGGGGGTGAATGATCTGGACTTACTTGAGTTTCTCCAGTCTACAGCTTGGACTCCCCAGCCCAATAGACAACAGCTTCACTCCTGAATCGTGCAGGTCGTTGTTACTCAGGTCCAGTTCTCGCATGCTGGATGGCTCAGAGCTAAGAGCTGAGGATAGAGCTGAACAGCTTCTCTTTGACAGATTGCATGCACTCAGCCTGGAGGAGAGTTAGTGAAACAAAGTGATACTCTTTCACATGGAGCAAGAATAGCAACAACAACAACAACTATACAATTTTTTGTTTACTCGACTGAAATGATTCAGTAAGACAAATCAGTATGACACAGACTGAAAATGTTATTGGTTGACAAAACCCCTACATACGTATTACGTATTATCTGTCCACCTACAGAACTTTGCTGGCTTCTTTCGTTATTGGTAGCAGTCTCAGAAAAGCATCCTCTGAAGCAAAAACTGAGTATTTCTTCAGATCAAACACGCCCAAATCTTCTTCCGATGACAGCAAGATGAAGACCAGAGCTGACCACTGAGCAAGAGATAGTTTTTCTGTGGAGAGCCTTCCTGATCTCAGGGACTGTTGGATCTCCTCCACTAGAGAAGAATCATTTAGCTCATTCAGACAGTGGAACAGATTGATGCTTCTCTCTGGAGACAGATTCTCACTGAGCTTCTTCTTGATGTACTGGGCTGTTTTCTGATTGGCCAGTGGGTTACTGTCCGTCTTGATCAACAGGTTCTGTAGTTTCTCCTGGTTGGTCTGCAGTGAAAGACCCAGGAGGAAGCGAAGGAACAAATCCAGGCTTCCATTTGGACTCTTTAAGGCCCTGTCAATGGAAATCCTGTGGATCTTCTTTGAAGATGTTTTGCTAAAAAGGAGTCGAAGGTTTTGCAGAGACATTCGTGGTAAAGGCATCACATTTTTGTTGCTGTTTATTAGAGACATCTTCACATAAAAAGCAGCCAGAAAATCCTGAACACTCAGATGGACGAAGCTGAACATCTTGTCTTTCCCTTTCCTCCCTCGCTCCTCTTTAAAGATCTCTGTGGAAACTCCTCCACATGCTGAGACAAAGTCAATGCCGCTCTCTCTCAGATCCTTCTCATAGAAGATCAGGTTGCCCTTTTCCAGCTGCTCAAAGGCCAGTTTTGCTAATGACGTAATGTATTGAATGCTCTTCTCTGGGCCATACTTTTCTTTTGTCCGATCAATCTGAAACATCAGGAACTCTGCGTACATCTCAGTCAGAGTCTTGGGCAGCTCTCCTCCCTCTCTGGTTTTCAACACATCCTCCAGAACTGTTGCAGTGATCCAGCAGAAGACTGGGATGTTACACAGGATTAGGAGACTTCGTGATGTTTTGATGTGGGAGACAATCCTGTTGGCCTGTTCCTCATCTTTGAATCTCTTCCTGAAGTACTCCTCCTTCGGGTCAGTGAACCCTCTGACCTCTGTCATGCTGATAAACTCTGGGATCTGATTGGCTGCAGGCCGTGTGGTTATCCAGATGCGAGCAGAGCATAACAGTTTTCCATTTATGAGTTTTCTTAGCAGGACATCTGTTACTGTTGCCTTTGTTACATCGACAGAGCGAATGTCTTCAGAATGAAGGTCGAGATGAAGGCGGCTCTCATCCAGCCCATCAAACACAAACAGAAGTTTGAATTTACTCTTGTCATAGTTGGTGATTCCTGATGACTGAACATCTGTAAAGATGTAATTAAGAGCCTCCTGTGGGATGCCTACAGTTTCTGGGATGCATTCATGAATGAGCTCTGCCAAACTGAACTTTTCTCCCTTCAGAGGATTCAGCTGACGGAAGGTGAAGGGGAAAATCAGATGCACATCTTGATTGGATCTTTTTTCAGCCCAGTCCAAAACAAACTTCTGGACAAGGAAAGTTTTTCCAATTCCTGCGATTCCATTGGTCATCACTGTTTTGATGGGTTTGGATTCTCCAGAAGGATGCTCAAACATGTCTGTGGGTTGAATTGATTTCTCTGCTTCTGCTGGCTTCCATGCCTTTTCTAACGTTCGGACCTCATGCTGTGTGTGGAAATGTGCGCCACACCTGGCTGTGATGTACAGCTCTGTGTAGATATCAGCCAGATGCTGTGTGTCTTTTGCCCACTCTTCTTCTGCACCCAAAAATTTATCCTGGAAATTTGACTGAAGCATCTGCTGGTAAAATGTGATGGGATGTGGCTCTGGTACTGGAACCATCATATCTATGTCAAAAATGAAGGATAAAAAAACGAAAGTGTAAAGTGTATAATTAAGATATCGAGGATTATTCAGCCCCGAGCCCATATCAGGTTTACTGGCATAAATTACGATGTTTCAGCTGTTTGTAGTTATTATAATTTTATACATTTTAAAATATTCCTTAAACCAGTGATATAAACACTAGTGCTAATGAAAGTATACAATGGTCTACTCTTTTGGTTTCAGATGGTAGTAGTTGTTACCAATATGGAGAAAAAAAATTTTATATAACATTTTGAAAAAACTCTTATAACGTCATTTAAGTGATTTGGTTATGGCAAACAGCAGAAAATGTGTTCATACACTTAGGTTGATATGGGAGGTGAATAACTACAAATCATGTTTTCTTTGCTCAGTTTCCCATGTTGTTATCCTCCCATAAACGGCAGAAAAGAGTGAATAACTTCATTGTTTTAGCTAACTACAGAGACACTACTGCTGTGTTTACCAAGCTTTGAAGTGAAAGTTTCAGTTTAGAACTTTGACCTTTAGTTTAAATCTTCTCTAGTAAGCTATGTCCAAGGTAAACTGCAAGTATGCTAGGTAGTATATAGAATGATTAAAACACAATAGTCTAGTGAAATCTCCAACTAGGGCTGAGCGATATGACCTAAAATCTACATCATGGTATAATTTGAAGCATGTGCGGTAACAATATGTATCGCGATATATTCTTTTCTTCTGTATAACGTATTTTACACACTATAAGGCGCACTTAAAATCCTATAATTTTCTCAAAAATCGACATAGCGCCTTATGTATGAATTCTGGTTGTGCTTATTGACCTCGAACCGATTTTCTGTGCTACACGGTGCTCAAAAATCTGTCAAAAATGTTTTAGTCTGACTTTGCTAAGCTATGAAGCCGCATCGCTTGATGGATTGTTGGAGCATTACAGCTGCCGTAGTCAGGCGTGTCACGGAGTAATCTGGGTCCTAAACTCTGTCAGGTTCAGATCTCAAAGTCAAACGATCAGTGCGGCATCACTGAGAGTTAAAAACTGTCTAAATTATTTCATCTTTAATAAAATGATCAGCGTTGCTGCTTTACCAGGTGTAACAATTAAGTTTAACATCCAGGCATCCATGAAAACAGAATTTATTACATTTAACGGAGTTAGAAGTTAGCAGGAAGTTAGCTCGCTAGTTTCGCTAGTTACCTAAGCATGATATAGCATGTTCTGACTGAGAGATTTCTGAAAAATTCAAACGTACAGCTCTGCTATCACTTCCAACATAAATGAAGACAGAAAACTAAACAGCAGTGACGTTTGTAGGGTTACTGAAGTTGGGCTAGCTGGTATATAATGATGTGCTACGTGATCGCTAGCGACACAGCTATGTTAGCATAACATAAACACAGTGAAGCTGGAGGATGAACTTTTTTCCACTCGGTAAAAGTTAACGTGAGGGTTCCTGAGGGTTAGGGACAAATGCAATCATGGCAGGATGCTGTAAACGGACCAAACTTCAGTCAGGAGAACAACTGAGATAATCCATCCACAATACGAGGTTAGTCATTAATATACTGCAACAACATGGGAATAGAGCAGCTGCAGAGAATTCAGCATTAATGAATCAATGGTATGGAAGTGGAGGAAGCACAGTTTTTGGCTTTCCCCATATTCCAAAAGTGCTCCGTCTCTTTGCTATTACTGTCGCCCGCCATAATTTCCAGTTTATGCTGTTTATGCTACTTTCTCTGTATCTATGAAGCGCCTTGAGGCGACTTTTGTTGTGATTTGGCGCTATATAAATAAAATTGAATTGAATTGTTTGCAGCCGCTGCAATGCTTTCGACCAAAACAGGCAGCTTGATGACACCATCAACATGCGCTATCGTAGTAGAGCGGTATAGTCAAAATGTCTGTGAAGGTTCTCAGTCATCCAGGTCATCATAGTCAAAGGAGCTTGCAAAGAAAAGCGTCTGGGACCCACACCCAGTTTCACACCTTGGCTCAGGCGAGGATCATCAGGGGGTCCTTTTGTCCCTCTGTGGGGGGAACTCCCACTAGGTTTATATCTGGGACTCTCCACCATTTGACCTTAGAACTGAAGAAGCTTCTCGGATGAGAGGTGAAACGTCTTCAAGCAACTTAAAGAAGTCCAGACGCTTTTCTTTGCAAGCTCCTTTGACTATAGTCAAAATCTCTACTGTTGGCCAAATTTATATCGTTTCTACCGCCCATCCCTATCTCCAACCTTTGTAAAGTTAAAATTCAGTAAAAGATTTGGATTAGAAATGCAACGACATCACAAATATTGAGTATTTGTTAATTAGCCAATCATCACGTTATCAAACCTGACAGTAGTTTTACCATCAGTCTCAGAAGTAGGAGCCTGAGTCTTAGAGGAGAAAAGTCCTTTCTTCTTTTTAGCCTTCCCAACACTGCCGTCATCTCCTTTCTTCTTCGTAGTCTTCCCACCATCTTCATTATCCGCTTCTTCCTTTGAAGTCTTCCCATCATTGTCATTGTCCCCTTTCTTCTTTGGGCTCTTCCCACCATCTTCATCATCTGCTTTTTTCTTCGAAGTCTTCCCATCATTGTCATTGTCCCCTTTCTTCTTTGGGCTCTTCCCACCATCTTCATCATCTGCTTTTTTCTTCGAAGTCTTCCCATCATTGTTATCGTCATCTTTCTTCTTTGTGGTTTTCCCACCATCATTTTCATCCCCTTTCTTCTTTGAAGTCTTCCCACCATTGATGTGCACTGATAGACAAACAGACATTATGAGCATTAAAATAATATAACCTGCACTTTGTTGAACCTTTTCAGACAGCAGTGTTTGTCTCTTCCTGTGACTGACCTTCGGTTGTTGGGCTGCTGACAGAAAAACTCTGCAGCAGGTCATTTCTGTTAATTCTCTCTAAAACCACCTTGGTCACCTCCAAAGCTCCTTGGAGATCATAGGTTTGTATGATCAGGTCCACAGTTTCCAGTCGCTTTGACGTCTCCAGACGGCTCTTTCTGATGGCAGGGCGCCCCCGAAGGACATCACCATGCTGCAGGAACCACTTGAATTTATCAAACTCTTCATCTCCCAAATCTTCCAGAGTGTTTAAGAGGTCCTCTGATGTCATCACGTCAGATAGTACTGCAGGCTCTTGTGGTACAACTGCTTTATTGGTCTCTGTTTACCTGTCAAACATGAAATCAGACTTTAAAATATCAGCTGTTCCCTTTATACAAATAAAGTTTATTAACAGGTTATTATGATTCTCTGTTTGTCTAAATTGAGATCAGTTCATGGAGCGCCTCGTTGGAAAATAATGCAAATACAGCATTAGAACTTTGTGGCTGGAAACATGGAATGAGATGTCTGATTGTCAGTGATTGTCTGTATTTGTCAGTGAGTGTCTGTAATTGTCAAAGATGGTCTGTAATTGTCAGTAATTGTCTGTCCATCAAAAGATGGCGCCAGTGTGTTCGGCAGCCCGTCTCCACTGCTCTCTGCTGCTTCTTACCTTTCTGCTAATATGCTATTCAGGTGGCTCTGCATTGCTAACTTATGACCGGCTTACTCTTCTAAGTCTCCGGCCACCCTATACTTACGGGTCATACTTCCATGGATCGGACCCGTGGTGGAATTTAGGAGATACCACTCTGCTGCGGACGGATCACCTCTCAGGAACGTACGCGATCTCCGCTTCCTTTGCACAGGAGACGCTACAGGAAAAGGGGTAAACGGAGTGGTGTCCGTGTCCACATTAAGGCTTACCTAAAGGCACGGCTGGCTTTGACGTCGATGTGGATGCTCTCCGCATTCCCCCGACTTTCTGGGAGCACTTTACCTTTAGATTGTTTAAATGGTAAATGGCCTGCATTTGTATAGCGCTTTTACTAGTCCCTAAGGACCCCAAAGCGCTTCTACATACATTCATCACCATTACACCCATTCACACACTGGTGATGGCAGCTACATTGTAGCCACAGCGCACCCTGGGGCGCACTGACAGAGGCGAGGCTGCCGGACACTGGCGCCACCGGGCCCTCTGACCACCACCAGTAGGCAAACATGGGGTTAGTATCTTGCCCAAGGATATTTGGCATGCAGCCAGGAGGCAGCCTGGGATTGAACCACCGACCTTCTGATTAGTGGCTGACCTGCTCTGCCACCTGAGCTACAGCCACCCCGCATCAAGTTTAGGCATCGATGGATTCGCTATGCTGAGTTGCAGGCCCGCCCTGTCGCCCCAGTGGTTTATTCGCCGGCTCCATGTTGGATTAAGCCTCCTAAAGGCGGCGTGTGTTATGGCAACCTATGCCGCCCGAGACGTGCTTCCAACTGCGACTCGGCGTCTTCGACTCGGATGGCGCTTTAAATGTTAGGTCGCTGACTAATAAGACTTTTATTGTGAGCTATTTTTTTACTGCTACAGGACTGGATTTACTATTCATGATGGAAACTTGGATTCGTCCCGGTGAGTCTTTCCCTTTCTCAGAGCTCCTTCCTCCGAATTGTGCCTTTTTTAGCTCACCGAGACCTTCGGGCAGGGGTGGAGGACTGGCAGTGGTCTTATCACTGGCGATTTTAACATTCACATTTGTTGTAAAGATGATGTGTTTGCCAAGGATTTTCTAGCCTTAGTTGACTCTTTTAATCTTATCCAGTGGGTTAATGCACCTACCCACCTTAAAGGACATACCCTTGATTTGATTTTTTCTTATGGACTGGACATTTGTATCAGGGACATCAGCAACATTGGAATCTCCGATCATTTCCCAGTCATCTTTGATGCTGAGTTATGCAAATTGGACCAGAACTTTGAGGGTCCTCGACGTCTTGTGCGCATAATCAATCCTGGGACTGTGGCTGAATTTTCGGCTGCTTTCTCTAAATCTGTTCTCCCTGACTTTGATCAGTTCTACACCCTCTTCAGTTGATGATTTTGCTAACTCCTTTCTCTCTACCTGCTCCTCTTTACTGGACGTTGTGGCCCCTATGAAAGTAAAACGGCCTAGAAGCTGCTCTCAGCCGTGGCTAAATGACTCTTTACGCGCTTTACGACGCGTTTGCCGCCAAGCTGAGAGACGGTGGAAAAAAGATAGGCTCCAGGTGTCTTTTGATATCCTTCGCAGGACCCGCCTGGAATTTCAGAAATCTGCTAAGTTGGCTAAAGCGGCTTTTCTGTCGGTGTCATTGCGGATAATAGTCACAACCCACGTATTTTATTTAAGACTTTTAACTCATTGTCAATCCTTGTCCTGAAACACCTAGATTGGCTTCCTTAGCCCTTTGTGAAAATTTTTAACTCATTTTACAGGCAGAATCTTAAGAGTCTCACACCCCCCTGTGATGAGTCAGGCCCCAGCATTACGATGCTCTACTAACCTCAATCAGTTTGATCCAGTTTCGCTCCCTACTCTTAAGGGTATAACTGATCACCTAAAAAACTCAAACGCTGCTCATGACATCCTTCCATCTCGCATTATTAAAGATGGGTTTAACATTATCGGGCCCTGTATTTTATCATTAATTAACCTGTCACTGTTATAAACACACTGTAGTGCAACCTATACTCAAAAAGAGCTCCCTTGATCAGAATGACCTCGCTAACTTTAGACCCATTTCCAAACTCCCGTTTCTGTCTAAAATCCTAGAGAAGATTGTTCACTCCCAACTTCAAACTTATTTGGATGCAAATAATATCGGGGAAAATTTTCAGTCGGGGTTTAAGCCACGCCATAGCACGGAAACTGCATTACTGAGAGTCTTTAATGATCTTCTCTCAATTGCTGACTCAGGGCGCCTTGTGGTGTTCATTTTGCTTGATTTGTCCTCTGCTTTTGATTTGGTGGACCATAATGTCCTTTTAATGAGGCTTGAGCATCTGGTGGGCATCACGGGCAGTGCCCTTAGCTGGTTTAAATCCTATCTCTCAGAAAGGTCCTTTTCTGTCACCATGGATACCTGCTCCTCCTCCATTGCCCCTGTTACCTCTGGTGTCCCCCTGGGGTCTGTGCTGGGTCCCATGCTGTTCTCTTTATACTTGTTACCCTTGGGCCGAATCTTTGATAAATACAATATTTCTTTTCACTTTTATGCGGATGACATTCAAATCTATTTTGAACTAGCTGAGGATGTCACGTCGTCGTTGCAACACTTCTCCGATTGTATGAATGAAGTTAAAATCTGGCTACTGAGCAATTCTCTCATTCTAAATGATAAGAAGACTGAAATTGTAGTCTTTGATACTCCCTCCTCTCGGGCTGAACTAACTGGTATTTTTGGGCCCTTTGCTGACTCCCTTTCTGACACTGTGAGGACCCTGGGTGTTGTCTTGGACAGTTCCTTCAAGTTGGACAAACATGTGTCCTCTGTAGTTAAATCGAGTTCAATCAACTACGTCTAATCTCTAAGGCCAAGCCCTACATACCATGTAAGGACCTGGAGAAATGTATCCATGCCTTTGTTACATCCAGATTAGATTACTGTAATTCCCTTTACACTGGTCTCCATTCTGCCCTTGTTCACAAACTGCAGCTCGTTCAAACTGCGGCTGCGCGTCTCTTAACTGGAACTGGCAGGTTTGAGTCTATTACTCCAGCTCTTTCCGACCTGCACTGGCTCCCTATTAAACTTCGCATTGATTTTAAAATCTTATTGCTCACTTTTAAAATCATAAATAGCACCGTGCCCAGCTATCTTACGGATCTCCTCAGCTGTTATATCCCTGGGAGAGCGCTTAGATCAGGCCAAATGCTCCTGGTGCGACCTAGATCTCGGCTCAAGACCAGAGGTGACCGCGCATTCGCCGCTGTCGCACCCTACCTCTGAAATAATCTCCCTCAAGGCATCTGATTCAATTCAATCTTTTAAATCTTGATTAAAAACTTATTTGTTTAGCCTTGCTTTCCCGCCTCCTACAGCCCACATTTTTGGTGTACTGTAAGTTATCTTTTTCGCTTTATTAATATTTATAATGTTTTAACCTTCAGCCTTTCGGGTTGTGCCTACTATGCCTGGTGTATTATTGGTTAGTTATGTCACCCGCCTGTTAGTATATTTTATTTGTATTTTGTGTTTTGTATTTGTATTTATTATTGCTCTAACTCGTTCTGTGAAGCACTTTGGCATACCTGTGGTTTTTTAAATGTGCTATATAAATAGAATTGTATTGTATTGTCTGTGTCAGTGTCAGTGAGTGTCTGTAATTGTCAGTGAGTGTCTGTAATTGTCAGTGAGTGTCAGTGATCCTTTTTCATGCTTCAGCTCAGTGCTAAAACGGAGCAGCTCTGGTGTCACTCATTGACACAGTGCTAGCTCTTTCCTCTGCCTCTCACTGATTGGTGCAGCTTTGTAAACTGCTTTCTTTCATGCACTTCACAAGAATAAAATGATCGTGAATTTCTTGCTTGGTAACTCATGTGTGCTGACAGTCTGATATCACACAGCACCACCCAGCAGCAGCGGCTCACCTGCAGAGCCGCGCCCTGCCTGACCGTCAGAGCTGTCGAAGTTTCCAGAGTGGATTTGTGCTCAGTGAGCAGGTTTATGTTGAACTTGTGTGGCAGAAGTTAGAGCTGCAGCTTTATACATCTAAGGCAGCGGTCCCCAACCCCCGGGCCTCGGACCGGGACCGGTCCGTGAGTCGTTTGGTACCGGGCCGCGAGAGTTGAGGCTCAGGTGTGAAATGTAGTTTTCAGCGTTATTTTGTTATCGTTTTTATCGTTTCATTCCTGGGTCTTTTCCTGTGTGTTATGAATAAATCTTCTTTTTTTCGGTACCGGTACTAGTTTTATTTTGTTGTATTTATCCGCGACACCTTAAAGGCCGGTCCATGAAATTATTGTTGGGCATAAACCGGTCAGTGGCGCAAAACAGGTTGGAGACCGCTGATGTAAGGTATACAGAGACATGAAATAAAACCAATAAAACCACAAGAAATTCACAGTGAAACACAAAACTATGAGAAGGTAATAAAACTGTAAACCTTAACTGCAACCCTGATTCGCTGTCTTTAATCTTTACCTTGAAATACCTCATGTCTGTGTTTACTTGGTCTGGCCCGTATATGATAAACCCTATATGAGAATGCTGACTTTAATCTATACAGATTCCCGGGAGATTATAGTTTACACAGAATGAGATTAAATTCCTGGTGGCAGTGTTTCACATGAATCATATACAAACTGTCTGAAAGCTTTTTTTTCCAGAGCGAAGCAGATGATAGACCAAACATCCCTTTGCATTCTTTGCTGTTGTTTGGTGCTACAAAAGTTCATTACAACAACTGAATTATTCAGTCGAGAACTTCTTCAATCTTGTGGAACAGCACCAGTAACAGATGCAAGGTTTCACTGATGGTTACATTAAATCTAAAGATGCAGCAAACGAGCAGAAAAAGGTTTCCTGTAACCATACGGGCTGCAAAATAATGTCCAAGCATGACTCGATTTAAACTCTAATACAAGAAGATGATCGTCACAGGTACAGAGAGGAGCGCTCATCACAGCGCCGTGTCAAAGATGTCGTTTTTTTACTGGGTTGGTGCAGCTTACATTGTTTTATGTGTGTAGACTTGTATATGCCTGATTATGTTATACTGAGCCATGTTGATTCATAAATGATTAAATAGCATTAATGAGGGTGGATTGAAAAAGTGTGGCCTCCATCCTACTGCTCTGCCTCAGTATTGTTTGATATATAAACTTTTTCATGTAGATGTTATTCATCGATCTGGCTGTGAAATCCAGATTTATTTTAACTTGTGTGCAGAAAGCAGCTCTGGGACACACTGTTAATGCATCTGAAGTCTGCTGTAGTAAAACTGGAAATGAGTGAAAGTGATGGTTACGCTCAGAGCCCGCTGTATGCAGACGAGTGCATACAGAGAGCGTCAGCAGCACTCGTGAACGCAGCCGTCTGCACTCACCTGTGTTTGCAGAAACACCTGACGGACGCATGCAGCTCGTCCTCTGCCTCCAGGTGCGCTCGGTGCCGGGTGAGGTGTGGGCTGTTCTGAGGTCAGGCACTGCGATCTGTAAACTTCTTTCTCTGTGCGGCGCAGCGAGTCAAGTCAGCGGCGACGAGGGCTTCTGGTCATTCTGCGTTCCTGAGAAAGGTGCGCTCAGGTAAACGTCCCTCTGAAGGCTGAGAGGTTGTTATGAGCTGAAAGTCTGCTGACACATTTCATATGAAAAACGTTGGAAGGATTTGGATCTGGGCTCCGCCTCTCTCTGCACTGTCCTTAGACACATTCAGGCAGGTGTGTTTGTCAGGTAGATAAGGTTACCTGCAGCCTCACTTCCACAGAACTGCATCACCCCTACAGCCTCTGGCATTCCTTTAATATATAACATATCTGGCTGCAGCTACGGGTGTCCATACAGGGGCCTGAAATGTTTCCACAGCCAAAGAGCCAATCAAAGCTCAGGACTGAGAGAAAGCAAGTTGGTTTCCTGTCAAATTCTCCACACAGGTCAGAAACTTTTATCCAGAGTGGCTGATGGGAGCAGATCCTTCGCCTCCATCAGGTGCCAAATATTTCACAATCGCCTTTTATTAAAGAATAATCCCTCTGATCGGTTATCATCAGCACGACAGCACACGGGACTCAAACACTCCCACTAACAAACGTTAATGTGTGAGTCAGTGCAGCATCACCAACTGTGATTATTTGATCTGTCAATCGATTTCTGCGTCACCCCCTCTGATGCATGTTGATCTGATAAACGGCTTAGTTTCATCCCGCGCTCCTTGTTCCAACAAAACAGGAAACAAGCTTATATATGCATTTGCCCTGGAAGCCTGTCCACTCAAACCCAAAGGGGACGCATTTGTGTCACATAATCAGCAACTGCAACCACTAAAGGAGCGAGATAAGTACAGCCCGCAGTGAAAACTGCCAACAGCCTGGAGCAAAGTTTCAGGAGAAGGTGCCAAACCTGCAACGACTGTGACAAACTCAAACATTTTCCTGGGAATCAGCCGGGCAAGACTGGACCCGTCTGTCTAGATCCTGGGGTGGCAGCGGGGCAGGAGATGTTTGTCCTCAAACCTGCCGATCAGGTGGTTAGACAGAAGATTTGTAGGCTCTTGTATTTCTGCAGGTAATACAGGAACAACAGGACTGCTGTCAGTGTTTGAAATGTGGCACACAGAGGGCAGCAGCTGTCTCAGCTCATTAGATTAGAAAACAAACTTCCAGTTTAGGTGAAAGTTTCTCTTCGTCTTGGGAATTATTACTTTGCTGTCATTCAGCAGCTTTCCCAGAAATTATAACAAACATGTCCCGGGATGAAAGTCGGGATGGTTTCCAATTAGGGCTGGGTATCGTCACTGATTTCTAGAATCGATTCAATTCCGATTCACAAGGTCCCGAATTGATTCGATCCAGGATTCGATTCAATTCGCTTTGAATCTGGGAAATTTTGACAGTCAGAAATATTATAATTCAGATCAGTACATTTACATATTTTTTTATCAATAAAAAGGAAGCTGACACACGCAAGACTTTATCACAGGTGTGAGCATCACAGCAGAGGCCTTTGTGTCAAAGCAGCTGAAGATAAAACAGAAAAACATGAAGGAGATTTTCCTGGCCTGGATTTTATAAAAATATTCTGCAGTACATCAAAAACGAAAGAAAACCATTAATCAGCATATGAACATCACCTCTGAAGTTACAGCGGTTTTATTAGAGGCGTTTTGCATTTTGCATAATTTTAGAAAGTTTAAATTTGTTCAGTATTGAACGGCAGAAATTAGGTTTTCTTTTCGGAAGTTAGTAAAAGGGGAAAAAAACAGCGCTGTAAAGAACAGTAGACTGGTGCGTAACAAGCAAGCGAATAATGAAGAAAGGAAACTGTTCTTGAAGTACAGAGAGAGAGAGGGAGAGCTGTGCAGCGCGGTGGAAGCAAAACAGCAAAAGTCAGAGTGAATTCATGACGATGTTTATGTGAATCGTTTGGATCTTCTTTTGCTGCTGGTTCGGTCAATATTGTTTGGAGAGACATCAAACTAACAGCTTTAGAATCGGCTCATAAAGGGCGTGAACACAAAGCTCGACCCGCCGAAACATCAGGATCAGCGAGCTGTCGGCTTTCAGCCCCGACTGTGAGAAAGGCGACATCTCACTGATTCTGATCCGCGGGCCGCGCTGTGTGTTTACGTCTTTGTGCAGAAGCCGTGTTCCTGCTCTCATTTACTGTCTTAGCTGTTTGGTGGTTGTTGAAATTTTGTGAGGTTTCACCAGAGATTCTGGCATTTCGGGCAAAATAAATTTATATTAAAAAAATTGATTCAGGATTTTAATGAATCGATTTCACGTTATCCAAGCCAGAATCGATCTTAATCGATGAATCGATTATAAAAACCCAGCCCTATTTCCAATGTTGTTCCTGTTTCGAAGACAAACTTTTAAACTCCATCACGTTTAAAGCTGGTGGAGTTTAGTGCTCTAGGTGTTTGAGATGAATACCTGCAGCTGTGGCTCTCCGGTGAGCTCAGACTGATGATGATGATGAAGCACCTGACAGGTCTCCAGAGTCTGCTGTGTTTGTGCACAGTCGCGTGCACGTGTGCGCTCACTCTGATCTTCTGTGAAGGAGTGCCAGCATCCTGCTGTGCTCCCTCTGTGGCTGATAAACCTGTGTCTAAAACAGCTGACGTGGATCAGTTCCAGCTGTACAGGGTCGTCACTGTTCACGGTTGGTGTTCAGAACTTTGGAACACCATCCAGAGAGATGTGATCGTGGAGTAGGAAACACTGGTGTCGCCGTTTCATGGACTGAACAGGCAGAGTGTTATCACTGGCAGGTCAGTGCATAATCAAAGACCTGAGTCGTTATGGGCACAGTTAAATCGAGTGGTCTCATTTTGTTCTTCTTTTCAGTTTTATGGAGGAGCATGGTGTATGAGATTCACTTCATGAGCTCCACTTACTTTGTCTTCATTGTTTATATTTGCCCCGTATCCAAACAGCTGCCAGCAGAATAACCGTGGAGGAGGGCAAACCCGTCTGCAGCTGTGCAGGGGGGCATTGTTTTTTTTATGTGGTAGAAATCTGCTGCAAGGACCGAGCGGTGCCATCTAAGGACTGGATGCCACTGGAGGTGCCTAGAAAGGACGTTCTCAATCTGAAGGCCACCTGTTCCCTTGGAGGGTGGTAGGATGCAACGATTTGCAATTTTTTTGGATTAACGTTTTTTCTGAGATCTCAGGACACTTTTTGTTGTTACTTTTTCCTTTTTGGGTCAGATCTGATTCCACTTAACACAAAAAACTGATGCATCTAAAAGCAAAACTGTGACCAAAGACAATCCAAATAACTTGAACACTTACTAAGAACCCTGACTACTAAGTGCACTGAACTGAAATGGACAGCCTACCTGATACATTTATGGACACTTTAAGTGTTATATTGTACATTGTTGAGATTTACATGTTTGAAATGATTTAAATGTTTTGTTCATGTCTATGTTTTGGACCATTTAAAGGTTGAATACACTCAAATCACTTTTCTCCCTTTAAGTTGTTGTCAGTGTCTCATTCTGAGTGGAGGGATATTCCTTCTTTAAGGTGAGTTACCGCTGCCAGTCTCCTTACGATCCTTCTGAACCCAACGAGTAGATTCTCAAATATTGACTTTGTATGACAGATTACTGTGGATTCGACTGATTTTGGACTACTCAGTTAAAAAGGGTGACACATAACCCAAATATGATTAAAGGGCTAATGTAATTGAATTTGGTCATTCCTTATAATTATTGTACACTTGTAGAAAAATAACCTGACAAGCAAAAAGTCTTGGGGCAAATGAACATCTGTTAAAAGGTCAAAGCAAAAATGAATCTTCCAATCACAACATAGGAAGGTGAATATGAAGTATACAGTAAATTCAGCTTGATCTCCAAATGACCACAAACTGTT